>NC_051176.1:251867681-252167681 GCF_013339695.2 Rhipicephalus sanguineus
AATCGGAAGGGGCCGCTGTCACAGGACATAGTATGCCTCCAAAAAACGTTTTTTTTTTTCGTGAATGGGTTTAGTGGACCCCCAAAATTGGCTTCGCAGACCCCCATTTGTGAACCACTGATCTAGATGCTTGGCAATTGAATAGATGCCATGTCTAGCCATATTTCTCTGTACCTCTAATTTTGCAGTCAGCAATTTCACATAGACAGAACATGGGTTTTGGAAACTAGAATCCTTTATCTCAAATGAGAACCTTGCACACAATGTCTGTGGCAAAGGTGTCCAACAGTTTTTGCACTGCAGTTACTCCTCTGTTCGTATAAACTAGTTGATAATAGTATAAGTAATAACGTTACCAGTGTCCTTCAATACCATTTCATTTCCATCGCCGAAACTCCTATAATGCACATAGAAGCGTACCAGAGCAGTTTGTTGGATGTATAACGTTAGCACTGTGTGTATATACTGCACAAGAATCAATTACCATTTGCAACGTCGGAAAATTGACAGCACAGAGTGAAACTTTGCACTTCATTTTTTGTACATCTCTGCTCATGTGGCATCAGCAATCCTTCATTAGTAGTGACAATGCCAACATTTGTTGCATGGCTGAATGTCGAGCAGTTCTAGGGCATCACCAAAAAAGCGCCGTTTTGTTTCTTTACCAAGGTGCACCTACAAGGCAAGTGAACGCAAGTCATTCCACAGCAGGATTCTGTAGGCTTTAAATTTGACTTCAAGTCATAATCAAGTGCATGAAAAATAGATTGCCTGAAAAAAAATGTTGCTATTGCAACATTTTTTTGCTCAAAGCAGACACTATCATAAAATATTTTTGAAGGCCTGCCAGGTTACCTAGCAACAAAAGACAGTCCATTAATATGGCGTATCATTGACTTAAGTGCTAGCTATTTGCGGTTACCATCGGGAAAATGTTCTGCCATTTGGGCCAGAGTTCTCTCTCTCTCACATGCCTTGTTCACTGTCCCTTAAACCTTAAAAGTGGAGTAGAAGAGCAAGATTGTGTGCAAAGCTTCCTTGCTCTTCACACAAGCTTGCACTGTACAAAGGGCCCAAGCAGGGTTCATACAGGTTTCAAAGTGGAAAATTCAAGGATATTCAAGGAATATCAAAAGCCTGCCACACATTTTTCAAGGACTAAAAAACTGCCTCCAAATGAGGATTTTTTTAGCATAATGTTTCAAATTCCGACTTAATTTGTCGCACTAATACATATCCAGTTGAAACTCAATTTAACAAAGTCATCACCACGCTCAAATTACTTTGTTAAATTGGTAAGTTTGTAAAATCGAGAAAGGGGTTTTTCAGTGCTTTGAAACCTAAAATTATAACAGACATCCAAAATCTACCATGGCATTGTTTTTGCCACTAAGCCAAGCGTGCTCATGTGAAAAGTCTGTTCAGGTGTGCCCAAACATTGAGCCTCACATGTGTTCCAGGCGATGCAGGCCAAGTAGACAGACACATGAAATACGACAAGCAGCCGAAATGCAAAGACAGGGAGAACGTATGCAGTGATTATGCAAGTGAGAAAGTTATGAGGAGCATAAATCATGAAATAATGAAAGCACACTGCAGTGTTCCTGTGGGAGCATTCACAGGAACAATAAACCACCACCACTGGTAGTGCAATCTGGTACTGTTCACTGCTCAGTCCACTGTTCCGTGTATGTGGGTGGCGTCTAGCCTTGCAAGAAATAAAACCAGGCTCATGACAATGGGTGACATGTTTTAACACAGTAGTGTTAGTGCCTGCGCTTCAAGAAAACGCCATCTGTGTAAAAAAATGGAAGAAAAATTGCACTTCTTTTTGCGAATTTATTTCAGAAAAAACTTCGTTATATCGGTTTTGGTTCCAAGTTAGTTTTGTGAGCTCAGGTTGACAACAACGTTGAACGTTACCGAGTACCTGCTGGGGAATGCAAATTTCTTCCTTAGCATGGGATACGTAAAATTGGTTTTGTTAGATGAGGTAACTGTATTAGTATTATACTGTAGAAAAGTCTAGCCTTGATGCCATCTCAAGTAGTTCCCAACATGCAACAAATGTTCAGGACCGGTGCTGAGACTACTCTAGTATCAGCAAGGCTCGACATCGTTACAGTGTACTAACCACATGCACCACTCGCTTGGAAGGAAAAAAAGCAGCATAAATGCAGGAGACAAGAGTGAAGTCTTAGAAGTAGACAGAGAAAGCGAGACAAGAACTGATGGGCGAGGAGTGAAATGAACGATAGGACAAGGCATGAACAAACAGAATACATGCAAACTAGCATGGTTTATTGTTTCTGAAGTGCAAACTGTGCCACATCGACCCTAATCTACAACAAAAAGCGGGTCGCACTGTGGACTTTAGACTGCACTGGTCCCGAAATTCAAGAATCTTTTCAAGGACAGAATAAAATTCCAGGACTTTCAAGGGCTTTGAAAATGTACTTTTCAAATTCAAGGGTTTTCAAGGTTTTTAAGGACCTGCACAAACACTACCAAGTGGCTTGCATGCATGTCTGTACTGATCCTAGTGTTTATTCATGCAATGTCTGATGTAATAAGATTGCACTGTTATAAGTTATACAAGGAAACTTGTATAACAGCCAGTGAAAAAAAAAGGAATGAGGAAGTCTTTTTTAAATGCAAGATTTATTAATAAACAAGATGCACCTTGTACAGCTTATAATTGAGCACAATATTAATAACAGAAAAAGAAAAAAGAAACATGCCCCCAAATATCTTGGCTAACAAATATACAAGGCCAAGAAGGTCACAGCCAAAACATAGGTAACTAATGAGTCCTATTTGAACTTCCAAAAAGTACTTGAAATTTACAAAAAAAAAAGGGAGGGGGGGCTTTATTGCTTTGCATCCTGTTTATGAAAAAAAAAAAAGCATTACCACTACACAGACCTAGTACTAGTGAACAGCAGCACAATACACTATCCTACAATAAAGGACAGTGAGAAAGCCATCAATGCAAAGCTCACAATTACAAAGTACTAGCTAAGCACAATACCAGTCACAAAATAATGATCAGTGTATGTATTTACATCATGTAATTACACAACTACATTACTTAATTAACTAAAAGGCAACAACAGATACACTTAAAATGAGACAAATGAAAGGTATGAACAGCAAACTTTCATACGTTATGCAATAAACACATTTTCGTTTCATTCCTGACAACAGACAGAAGGGAGGGAGTGTGCAATGTGGAAAGGATACTCTCAAAGCATTTTGCAAATCAACCTAAATGAGGTTTGTTTGCACTTCACTTTAACCACACGTGCGAGCACAATCTAGTGTTAGGTTTTAAGTAAGAACTCCCTGACACAGTATAACCCCAAAAAAGACGTAGGTGTCTTTGCCTAAAATATGCAAACAATGAGAACATCCATGTGAGCAAAGGACAGCTACTTTGAACAGCTGATACGGCTAAAATCTACATATGGCATTTTTTTTTTCTTTCCCACCACAACCCCGAGAGAGCAGATGCTAGTCTGAATATTCGCTGCGAGATCACTAGTGGTGGCTGTGTGAATTAAGCTTAGCGTGGATGCCTCTTTGTACCATCAGCTAGTGCCTCAATGGGTCATGGTGTGCATTTCCTCGAAATACTTTATCTTACGATTGTTGCACAGCTGTGAAGACATTATGCCCCTTTTTTTTTTTCAGTGTATAGAGGCATTGGGCCTGGCGTTATAACATTAAGTGACTGCTAGTGTTGAGTGTGCACTCTCCATTGGCTACTAGTTCCAATTCCATTGCTGTTTTGTGCTTCAAGCATACCATGGAAAGATTGCTGCAGGACAATAGTAGTGTTTCTTCTACTCAAGTTACGAGACTCCTTGTTGCTACATGTTCAATACTTTGCAACCTTTGTGATTTCGCAAAGGCCCCATTAAGTGGTGTAAAGAACACTTGTGAGCAATTAAAAAAAACGAACACCCGTACCATACAGTCACATATGCACATAATTATTACAATGCAGCCATAGAATTATTACTATGCAGCCATTACAGAAAGTCTAGTGTTGAAAATAGGTGCTCACAGCTAGAAGAAAGCATTATAAAATACTGCATGAACAACACGTCACACGAAAGTTTAAGCAGCATGTCAAAACATTGAAGTGCCTCTAGCCATGTTTGGAAATTACAAACGTGGCATGATGACCACGCGATGCAAGTTGTGTTTGCTAAGTATGAAAGAAGCATGGTGTTAAAACAGTTTGCATTCCAAAAAGATTGCCTAGCACCCTGCCCTTTCTCTCATGGGAGCTACTAGTCAAGAGACACACAAAACCTCACACAATACGCATTGCTGCCGATGATGGCCCTCAAAATTACTTTTGTTTCAATATTACCATGCACACAAGCACTCAAGGCTAGCTTTAGTTTCTCAAGTGCTTAAAAAAAAATACAGCTGAAGCAACCTAGCAATCTGTTAGTACATTTAAAATAGGGCTCAAACTTTGCAGAAAAAAATTTTAACATGCGTAACTGTTACACGCGACCAAACCAATCATGGCGCTAAAGCTGCGGGTTCTGTCCCCACCAGCAGCAACTTGTTTTTTCCACCCTCTTCCATTTTTCCTTTAGGTCATATACACTTCAATTAAGAGCTACAAATGCCCCACATTCTCTTTTTGGCTTGATATGACTGACTAAAAAAAAGACTGTTACAATACTCTTTAATGCAAAATGTGAGCGCAGCTCTACCCATGTACCTCAGCAGTGCAAAAGATAGGGGCCTTCTCAGGGATGGCACATAGCTTCTGCTTTGGATGCATGCACTCCTGGGTCCTCACAGTAGTGGCAGCGATGAGCTTACGCTTCCGTGGCATGAACTGCAAGGTCCTCCTGGTGGCGGTTATAAGCTTGTGCTCTGGTGGCATACACTCAGGTCTTCTCAGCAACAGCACCTAGCTGGTGCTTTGGCGGCGTGCACCTCTGGATTCCAATGTCAGCGCCGCTGAGCCTCTGCTTGGGCAGCTCGTTTATCAGCTGTGGCAGATGAAGTACTTCCACCAGTTGTGTTGCTCACTGTTTAGAAAGAACTGGAAATATCCGACCTGAGGGTCAAGTGCATCGGCTAATACATGACTTGTCGAATGTTCCAGAGTAATTGTCTTGTTTCTTATGTTCGTCTTCGTTCTTTCGCGCGGTTTATTCGTTCAAGATGGAATCGCACCAACTTGCCCGGTTAAACATTTTAATGTAATTCCATGGCTTCCAGAAAGTACTATGGCGCCATCTTTTAGTCTCGAGCGGCACTGATTTCCTCACCCTTTCACCATACCCTCAGTGCTTTGCGTTCTCTGAATCTGTTAATGCGAGGGACGAGAGACGAGACACCAATGCTCAATGCAGGAACAAACGCCTCGGAGCTGCACTGTAAAACGGGATACATACCCCTTCCTTCGTCCATTTCAATGGCAATATAATGAAAGGAACAATATATTCAGTCAAGACGATGCACCGTTTACATAGTTGCAAGAAAGAACAATTTAACTACACTGATCCAAAGCATACTGCCAAACCTAGTAAAATGTGGTAGTGCACTACTTCTGCCTTTGTTTTGCACTGCTCTTTCTGCTGAAGTGGCTTCTATGACTGTTTTACAGCGGAGCTGTTAAAGCCAAGCTCAAATGGGTCTGATGATGCTCACAACATAGCGAAGGAGGGTGAGAAGGGTAGAGTAAAGCATAGCATAGCCATGTATAGGTTAGTATACCTAGAATGTGGGAAAGGGAATTGAGGGATGCAAGGGAGAGGAAGGTGAAAGGGTGTAGCGAAATAGTGTAGTGGAGGCAAGTGGAGAAGGGAGCCGAGATGAAGAAGTGCAGGTGGTCAAGCGGAGAGAAGGAGGGGTGAGCGGAGGGAAGGAGCAGTGACGCAGGTTGTAGGGCAGCATCAGCTGGGGGAGAAGCCAATGCACAGCCACGCCGAACGCAGGCGGTGCGACATTAGTGAAGACGTCAGCGCTCCTTGGTAAAAGGCGCGAGCTCGCGTCGATGAGCCCCTTTGTTGCGCTGGACGTTTCAAATGTAGTGCGATGGCAAAGAGAGTAGCAAAACGTTGTAGCGAGGGTTGAGATGATGGTTGACAATGCTGAACTTCTCTAAACCATGCCATCCTTCAGTGCTAAACCATGTCCATCTTCGCCTAGCTTTGCATCACCTTGCATTTTATCACTGAGGCTTCCCCTCAGCTCTACTGTACATTGGCCTTTACAACGTCAAGTCAATTAAAGACCCACAATTTTTTTGGTTAGCACTGAGTTACTTTCATACTCAGCACTATGTAGAGAATTTTTTTCATTTTCATACTCCGCACTATGCAGAGAATTTTTTCATTGCCATCAATAATTGGAACAATGAAAGATATGTTTCATCTTCATGTGCAGACACTAACTGAAAGGGGTATTTGACCTTGTTCAGACACAAGAGGCATTTTTATTCTGAAGCCTATAATTTTTAACACCGCTATAAGAATAGAAGCATTGAGTTATGTCTCACATTGCATTTACATTTACCCTGGTGTACCTCTTCATTCATAATTTCTTGTACTTAATTGCATGTAACAGAAGTCCAGTTACAATCTACAACCTTGGGATCTCCTCCTGTGTACCAGTGTGTTGTACTATACTTTTTGTCATATTAAACCATATACACCCATTCATATATTCAATTGCACACCAAGATAACATAGGGTTAGGCTACCATTTTGTAGCGATGAGTTCTGCTTGATTATATGCTAATGTTGTGCACTACTCACGGCCATCTAATGTCATTGAAAACTTGGGCAGACCGTCTCTCTCACTTCTAACAAAGTGTGAAAGGGCATTAGCATTGGAAACGGCATCGCTGCATAATAGCGGCTTACAATGCCATCCAAGTTGCGATGATCAACAAAGACAGCACGTTAACACTTTGTGGTAGTCAGCACATTTGAACAGCAGCAATCAGCAGTTAATTACAACAAATTTTCACTGCCTGTCTAGCCGCACTAGTGGGTAACGACACCTGTAGGCAGATCTCGCAACGAACATTGTCTAGCATGAAAGGAACTGAACAGCACAAAGGAAAGGATGTAAGGCGAGACTACAGACTGTTGTGTCTGATCTCACCATACGTTTTGTTCTTTGTACTGTGCAAGTCCCTTTGACATGTACCAACAAGGGCCCCGTGCAGCACATTCCTGTGTCCAGTATAAAAATGCAGAAAAAGGAAGTTTCTACATGTTCTCGTTTCCCCAAGTTAGGGTCACTGAAACATGCAGGCCGTCCGAATATGACAGGAGTCCGAACATGCTACCTAACTGCAGCAACAAAGTTAAATAAATCCTTTTGGGAATTAAAGCTCAATGAAAAATGAATAATCACATTTAGGAACAGCATCAATATGAACGTCACAAAAGCACTATGGCCCATAATTCGAAGAGTATTGTATCATACTAACAAATGTAGTACCATAGCAGATATTTGACAAGCACCACCATATCATAACATCCAGAAAAAGATGGAAAAGAAAAAGCAAAGTGAAAAGCTAAGCTAAAGACCTTGTGTCTAAAAAGCTTAACAGCATGACACAGGTGGTTCTAAACATGCCTACTACTACTACACAACGCAATATGGTACAAGCAATGCTAAGCTCAGCACTGTTTCAATATTCCAAGGTAAAAGCAATAAAAACCTTCCTAACGTGCACCCATATGCAAGAATATTACATTTACAAGTGTAAACAATGTAGCCAAGAAACAACAAAAAGCGACAATGTGCTTCAGACCACAATAATGCAGCAATAGTGTCAAAATGTCCACTTTACAGAATTGTAAACACGGCAGGAGTCTTAATAAAATGTCCACTTTTCAGAACTGCGAATAAATACAGTCCTTGTGTAAAAAATTATAAAAATTAAAGTCCACTTACGTTCGAGCATTAAGCTCAAAAGCATGCCTGTCAATATACGTAATAAGTGATGTGTGACTTTGTTGTGTAGAGCTACAACAGTCATACATGCACCATCATTTTGCACAAATAATCCTCTTTACAAACGACACCTAAGCTGCCATCTTCACACACTGAAGAACAAACACATTAGTTGAGTTCTAGCCCTGTGTGCGTCTTTTATATGCGTAACACACTCAGTCAGGACGTGCGCATGGACGGCCACAATGTGACAGCCAGGTGAAACAGAAAATACTACTATACACAGTGAACTAAAATGAGCTATGTAAAGAAACCTGACGCTCAATGGGAGTTAGACGTAAAGAAACTAGACATTTGCTGGGAGTTACGTGCACAGACAATAATGTCTGTAGCAGACCAATTTCATGGAAACACTCAGAAAGAGCACTAGAGTTCTTCCACTGCTCAACAACAGCCACGGGAGGGAGGCTATCATCCATTTTGAAAATGCTGGCTCTCTTTGTAAGCTCACTGAGCCTGGGAATAGGCACCAGGAGGATAACCTTGCTGCTCATAGGCACCATAAGCAGCAGCCTGCTGACCAGCTGGCTGAGGAGCACGGTAGTGACCATAGCCAGGGTATCCTGCAGGGTAACGAAGTGGTGCTGCGGTGCCCCCTTGAGGGTAGGCACCGAGATAAGCCCCTCCTTGTGGGTAGCCTCCACTTGGCCCATAGCCATAAGCCACGCCATAGCCCTGTGGGTAGCCTTGGCTGTATTGTGCATAGCCAGCAGAAGCAGACGTTGTAGCAGGGTAGGCAGCTGCAGGAGGAGCAGCACCTGCTGCTCCTGCAGGTGGGGCCCCTGGAAAGCCAGGGGACCCAGCTGCTTGGTAGGGAGTTGCAGGATAACTACTCTGGGCAGCCATCTTGTGGCCTGGATACGGGCTGCTCGGGTGTGGGGTGCTGGCAGGGGACGGCTGAGAAGGTGGCCGTTGCTGCGGTGGGGTCTGGGATGGGCCTACCTGTGGCGAATAGCCTCCATACGGGCTACCGGCAGGCCCTCCACTAGGCTGATGCTGCTGTGATCCCATGGCGGCACCTAAAACAGTGTGAGCCTCACTTGAAGTTTCGATTTTAGGGCAACAGACATAATGTCTGGAACGAAAAAATGCACAGGAACCTGTTTAACGAACTTGCTTACACACAGCCAGCATACACAGTACCATAAACAAACATACGCACTCTCCACTCCACACTTGTCCCTCTGAAAAGGGTTAGACATTTTCAACCAAGTGCAGTGTGTGCCACAGATACACTTTCATACAGGCCACATGTCCTTGCATAGTAATATTTCAAGATGGGAAGCTAACCAATGCCAAAAAATGCCTCACCACTCCATGGCAGTAGTTCATGACAGTCAATGTCAACATGCATGAAAGGGCAACCACTGTTGAAACCTATAATGTTGATAACGTGCAACATACACGAAAAAAGTGGCTGCAGTTAATGATGCTAATCATATAAGGAAACTTTTCAATAACCAAGGTTATTGACCCACACATCAGCAACGTTACTGCTGGAACACTTGGCTTTAACTACATAATGGATGCACCAGTGCTGAAAATGGAAAAAAATCTGGCAGATCCCATGCATTGTGGAAATCACTTTCATGTGAAGACGTCAGAAACATGAAGCCTTTGCCATATTTTCTTGCTTTGAGCCAAGTGTTATGAGGTGGATCAACGTCTTGTGTAAATTGAGTAGGGCACATATCGTGGGCTTGCCAGGCACGACAAGTACACTGGCATGTGCAGTGTCGTCCACTCTTAGGGTGAACACGGATCAGCATGGCCGCGCTCTGCGCATCGAAACGAAACGGCGCAGACGCTTGGGAACGTGCTCCTCTTGCTGTACTACAGGGAAGCGATCACGGGCGTGCCAGCACCGGCGTTGGCTGGATGCACTGGCGCTCCGCAGAGCGCGGCCACGCTGAGCCGTGTTCACCCTAAGAGTGGACGGCACTGTACAGTCAACGTCCAATTTTTCGAACTACCTAGAGACCGCGAAATTGCCCGAAAAAAACTCATATGCTTTTTCATTCTGCTCAAGCGGTCAAATCGCCACAGCCACGTCCGAAACAGCTTCAGCGCCTCCCAGTACACTTCTCAGGCATTTTGGTGCGCGCCCACACTCTAGTGAATACATTCAGTACCTGCCGCGAACCCCACTACTACGCGCCGACCACCAATTACAAATTTGCATCTCGTGATGAGCGCCGCCGATACCCCCAAAGCGCGGAAAAAATTACAGCTCTCTCACACGAACCATTTAGAAATTACGCAGAACACAAAAGGTTGTGGCGGAAGAACGGACGACTTGTCCTGCTTTCCCTGATGCATGTGCGCTCATAAACGATGCACTACTGTACAAAAACCTTCGCTGACAGGCAGCATTTGCTGCCGCATGAGCCAATTGTTCCTAGTTGTGTGTAGCAGGTCACCAACTAAACTGACGTACCCCGTCACTGTCGGGGTGCTTGCTGTACCATACGCATGCGTTTGCCGCGAAAGTGCGTCCTGACTGCACACGGGCACGGCAATAGCAAGCTGCTTTCGTTCACGAAGGCAGCACGTCTGTGCGGAGCGCTTAGCGGTCTTGCGCAAAGAGGCAGCATCAATGGCGGCACAGCACATTTAGTACGCTCACAAATGCGCTAGGCTACATGCACTACCAAGCAGTTAGCTCAAGACACTTATCATAAAGGGTTATGAGTGATAAAGCCATACATCATGCCTCCGTGCATTACCACTGCTTATCCGTAAAGACATCGCCGCACTGTGCCGCAATAGTGGCCCCTTCCGATTTTTGGTCTTTAAGCATTGCGGTAAAGATGACCTTCTGACACTGCTTTGGCCGCAAACAGATCTACTCGTGAAAGTGCTGGTTCAAACCTACGAGATCACAAAGGCGGCAGTTAGAGCTGTATATGGGGAGAGTCTGGCGAATGGGCGGGGCAGTGACGTCGCGGCGCGGCGATGACGCCAATCACGTCACCGCCATGCCTCCGCTCCGGCGCCGTCCGCCATATATAGTCTTCCCCCGTGACAGGCGCACGGCTGAGGTTATGTACGCGCTGTTCATTCGTGAAATCAAGCACTGCTACACAAATTGCGAAAGCGAAGTTGTGCAAGCACATTGTTATAAAAGTTTAATGAAGAATATGGAGAGAATCCGGCGAGGAGAGGGGGTTTACGTCACGAGAAGAGGGCGGCGCTGGGGCGGGGCGCGGAGAGCGGCGAGATGAAAGAATCGCCAAACTCTCCCGAAGGGTATATATGGCTCTGGCGGCAGAGATCGGGGCTTCGATTAACCCTTTGAGGGTCAAAGACATACCGTAAAATCCCGCGTATAGCCCGGGGTTTTTTCTAGATGTTAGGGTGCGAAATTTCGGCCCCGTACTATATGCGGGTCCCAAGAATTTCCGGCCCAAATCCAGTTTTGGTTTCGGCGTAGCGCGGTGCTATCATCATCATCAGGTGTCTGCGCGCTTCTGCGCTAGGTAGTGTTAGCGGTGTTAGTCTTACAGACCCCCGCGTGCAACAGTGGTTGGTCAGTCGGCCAGTGGCCTTTGCTTCAACTTGGTGCCCATAACGACGGCCTCGATTTTGCTCCTGTGATTTTACGCCATGTCAGGACCGCGCAGGCAGTACTCTGCTGCTTTTAAAAGTTATCGCTGCTGCCGAAACCATCGGCAACTGTGCCGCGGAGCGGCAGTTCGGAGTCAATGAGCGGAGTATTCGCGGTTGGCGCAAGCAGAAGGAAGCCCTCTTTGCATGCAGCGGCAAGCGAAAAAGTTTCCGTGGACCAAAAAATGGAGCATTTCCTGACGTGGAACGAGAACTCACAGACTTTGTGCGGGAGCAGCGAGCTGCACATCTCACTGTCAACATCGAGCTGCTACAAGCGAAGGCAAGGGAGATCACTCGAGACAAAGGCATTCAGCCGGAGGATTTCAAAGCGAGCAAGCATTGGGTGTCTCACTTCATGCGCCGCGCTGGGTTCTCCCTACGTCGGTGTACGTCGATCTCGCAGAAGCTACCAGAGAGCTACGAAGAGGACCTTGTGGCGTTTGAAAAGTACATAATTGCGTTGCGAAAGGCAGTCCCCTTTCAGCTGGGCCAGATCGGCAACGCGGATCAAACGCCGGTCTACCTGGATATGCCCTCGGCGCTGACGGTGCATTAAAAAGGCTCCAGGCAAGTTATCGTGCAATCGACTGGGAACAAAAAAATGTGGGTAACTGTAATGTTATCCTGCACGGCTGACGGTCGCAAGCTGCCACCCTACGTGGTGTTCAAACGAAAGACGCTGCCGAAGGGGGAGAAGTTCCCAAAAAATGTCGTCGTCCGCTGCCAGGACAAGGGGTGGATGGACGAATCGCTAGTGCTTGACTGGATAAAGTCCGTGTGGTGTCGATGGCCCGGAGCACTGCTGGGACTCCCTTCGATGCTTGTGTTCGACACGTTTCGGTGTCACCTGGCCGACTCCGTAAAGAGACTGCTGCGCGACTCCCGCACCGAGCTCGTCCCGGGATGACATCACAGCTGCAGCCGCTTGATGTGTGCCTTAATAAGCCATTTAAGGACCATGTCAAGCGCCTGTACGTGGAGTGGATGAGGTCCGGAGAACCAGAAGTGACCCCTGCCGGATGGCTGAAACGGGCCTCGCCAGCGATGCTCTGCCCGTGGATAGTCGAGGCTTGGGCCTGCATTCCAGAGGCGCTCGTTTGCCGCGCCTTCAAAAAGGGCTCCATCTCGAACGCGCTTGATGGCACTGAGGATGATATGCTGTGGGAGAACATTTCCGACAAGGGAGCTTCGGAAGAGGGTGCGTCCGACGACGACGATGAATAAAGTGTCAATAAATGCATTTTTTCCATTTTCCTCAAACTATATTCGGGTGAAAACTTTTTTTCTCATGTTTGCTATCCCCGAATTACACCCCGGACTACATACGGGTCCGAGCTATATGCGGGTTTTTACGGTACATGAACGTCATCCGCTAACAGCCACAAGACAGCCAAAGACCTACACGTACGTCGTTGCCTGTATGTTTAAAACGCGCGCCTTTTTCGATCATTTCTCTTGCTTCACATGTGCTGCCACACTATGGAAATACGTGGAATTTTTTTCGAGTGCTGATGTCTCTCCATTTTTTTTATGCTTTACTACAGTGGTGCACTGGCTGGTTTTGGTTTCGTCCTCCCACCGGTTTCCGCTTGCTGTGCCCACAAAACTGACGCCTTTCTTGTTTAGAATCTTTCAAAAAGTGACCGATTTGTTAATCTCTCGTTTATTGCTCCCCGGTACACGATTACGCCTGTTTCTGTGCAGGCGCTGACTGACACAAATGATGCCGCTGTGGTCGAGTTTCCTGTTTCAGGCACTCACAAAAACCGCTTCCGTCTTGTTGGCAATAAGAAGAAGGATTATTATAGGTTTTGGACTTGTTTTCACTTTCCGGACTCTCTCACAACGACACAGTTTTCTTCAGTGCGCTCACCCACGCAGTTTGCTTGCGCTATGGAAGTGCACACCGGTTTCTCTGCCGCAAGAAAGTCTAGCGGCGATTCGGAGAAATCGCCGCTCGATTGCCAAATCAGAATCTGCTTCAGTAAATCTCAGCCCGTCACACGAGGAGTTACCTACGAGTTAAGACTCAGATGTTGACAAGTGAGCGACATTTCAAAAGCGTGTGCGGCAAGACTATGCTGACTGGATCAAAAGTGGCTTTTCTCCCCCCCCTTGTTTCCACTTGACTTCCACTTCGTGCACTTATATTTGTACACCTGTGAACAACACAGGCGTTTATTGCAGCGTTTTTTTTTAGAATTTATCTTGCTGTTACTCCTAAATAAACCATGTGTTTGTAGTGAGTGAGTAGGAACTTTATTCAGGTCCTGAGGAGAAAGAAAGCGGCGCCGAAGGCCCCGCCAATCAATCCAGCGGCTCCACCGAGGTAACACAAACAATTTTTTGGTTACCCTAAAAAAATTACTACTTTTTTCTGAAATAGATCTACCTGAAGAATTTAAAACAGCAATAAAAAAAAATCAACCCTGGCAGTTCTCATTTGGCAAAAAAAAAAAAAAAAAAAACGACCCTCAAAGAGTTCACGCCGTTTTGGACCTGCAGTTTAAGCAGAAAGTCCGAAAAATCCGACGCTGAACAGGTGCAGCGTCTGAAATTTCAGACGTTTTTATATACTGACTTCTATGGGGCTTGTGACAGTGCCACGAAAGCGTCTGAATTTTCGAGCATGTCCGAAAAATCAGCAGTTGAGCGTAAATGGTAGCTCATGGTCCGACGTAACGTCAGCACTCGCATTAGAGCAGAGGTGTCAGTTTTATCACAATAAAGTGCATGCTACGGTGCAATGATGTCTATATTATCAGTAGCAGTCGTCAGCGTATTCGCCAACGCTTGACTTGAGGAGTCATAGGTTTACTTATGTAATGTTTATTACATTCTTATAAAACCGGATAGCCAATAGGCCCTCCCTCTAGATAACGAAGGCCTCTACAATCTCCCTCTGCAGGATTGCATCAGTCACCCCTCTATCAGTTTGCAAGAGGGGGAGATAGCCTTTGTAGAAGGTCACTTGACGTAGGCATGCTGAGCGCAAGGCTTTAGTTTTTTGTCGACTCGTTGAGTTTGATATGATTGCACGGTGGTATAAATAAGTCTTTCCTGAATAAAAATACAGTCAACGACCGATTTTTCGCACTCCCTAGGGACCGCGAAATCGTCCGAAAAAACAAATTCATGCTTTTTTACTCTGCTCAAGCAGTCAAATCGCCACAGCCACGTCTGAAATAGCTTTAATACCTCCCGGTACAATTATCAGGCATTTTGGTGCGTGACCAGGCTCTCGCAAATACATTCGGTATCTGCCGCGAACCCCGCTTAACTACGTGACCGCCAATTACAAATTTGTGTCTTGTGATGAGCGCCGCTGATACCAGCAAAGCGTGGAATAGATTAGAGCTCTCTCGCATGGAGCGTTCGGAAACGATAACGCGGAACACAAAGTCTGTGGCAGAAGAGCGGACGACTCATCCGGCTTTCCCCGATGCGTGTGCGCATGTAAACGATGCGCACACACATCACCGAATCTCCGCCGATACGCAGCATTTGCTGCCATGTCAAGCTGATCATTTCTAGTTGTGTGCAGCACGTCGACAACTAAGCTGACGCCGTCACTGTACTGTTGCTGTATCGTACGCACGCATTTATAATAATAACAATTTTTATTTGCACAACAATGTGAGCCCTCCGGTGACGAGCGAGGCTAGACAGAAAGGAAAGACCCTTACGCGCGTGCGTCTGCTAGCCCGTCACCGAAAGGCAGGGTTCGTGATGCGCAATTTGTTCCTGACCGCACACGGGCTCGGCAATGGCGAGCTGGTTTCGTCCGTGAAGGCAACGCATCCGTTGCGGTGCACGTAGCGGTCTCGCACAAAGAGGCAGCAGAAATGGCGGCGCAGCGCATTTGGGTTCTCGCCTATTAAATGCGTGCGGTACGCATGTAACTGCGCTAGGCCACACGCACTACCGAGCAGTTAACTGAAGATGCTTATCGTAAGGGTCGTCAGCGATTAAGCCGTACTGGCGCGTTTACCAGCTGCCAGTGGAAATCCGCTGCTTATCCATAACATCGCCGCACGGCGCCACGATAGCGGCCCCTTTGAATTTCTGGTCTGCTTTGCCCCATAACGCTTCGGCATTGCGGCAAAGCTGACTTTCGGACTCTGCTACTGTCATAGATAGACTCGCGAAAGCGCTGGTTCGAACCTACGAGATGATAGACACGGCAGAGGTGGGGGCTTCAAATAATGCCTTTCGGACTTGCAATTTCGGCAGAAAGTCCGAAAAATCGGACGTGGAATAGTTTCAGCGTCCGAAATATTGGACGTTAATACATTGACGTCTATGGGGCTGGTGACGGTGCCGCGAAAGCGTCCGAATTTTCGAGCATGTCCGGAAAATCGGGCATCCGAAAAATCGGCAGTTGACTGTAGTTCAGTTGCTAGTAGCGCGTTGTCTGGTGTCCTTCTTTCTCTTTGTGTGTCGTAGTATCGCATCCCTCTGTTTATCATGAACCAACATCAACTTGGCCAACTTTTTACTTTACTAAAACATTCTGTTGCATCGTGCGTATGGAATTAGTTGTCATTCTTGAATGCGCCGATTGTAGGCAATCGTCCACCATTGGTAAGGTCTCGGGGCCTGTAGTTTTTTTATATCGAATTTTTCATATATCGAACTACCGTATTTACTCGATTCTACCGCGCCCTCGATTGTAACGCGCACCCGTTTTCCGCGACCAAAAAAAAAAAAAAAAGTAATACATCGATTGTAACGTGCACCCATTTTTCGTGAGAGAAACGAACAAAAAAAGTCTGTAGGAGTCAAACTTTGCACATTCAGAAGAACAAGTATTTGGCTTTTTAAAGAACTACAGTTTCAAAAAAGTAAAACACAAAGAAAAGGCGGGCATTGCCGCTGGAACTGTCACCACGACGGCGGCAATACGAGCCACGTAATGGATCAGTCCTCGTCGCTGTCAGACAACGCCTTGTCGCTATCAACGCTTTTCGATTTCGGGAAACCGGCCCTGCTTTGGTCCACTGAAACCTTTTCGTGAAGCTTTGCTGCAAAAAATCTTTTGCTTCTGTTTGCGCCAGTCTCGCACGCACGTTTCGGGAACTCCGAATGACCGCGATGCGGCCCGATTTCCGTCCGTCTCTACACATGTAATAACTATTCTTTTAAATGCTGCATCGTGGTGCACTCGTCGAGTATTCGGAGTCGGCACTTCCATGCCGTCGATGCGAACGCAGAACGGGATGACAATCTCCTCAGCACACGTACGAACGTAAACAATAATGGCAGAAATGACCCAGGCATGTAGGAGGCGGCCATTTTGAAATGCCGATGGCAATACGATAAGAGTTTTTTTTTTTTTTCGATACTCGATTTTAACGCGCATGCGATTTTTGGACTCGTTTTACCGGAAAAAAGGTGCGCGTTAGATTTGAGTAAATACGGTATTTGCGATCCCCTTTGAGTTCGATATATCCGTGCTCGACTGTATTATGAGGGACCGAGCTCAAAATCGCGCTAAAAGGGCGCCGTATCTCGTCTATACCGCCACTGAGCGCTGCCGTGTTGGCGTGGTTTGAAAGCTCAAAGTTTCGCCTTTCCGTTCCCACCCTTCTTACTTACGATCACCGCATAGAGAAAGCACAAACAAAAGATCGGAGGGTGTTCTCACGAACCTTCTGATGTACGCAGCACTACTATTGGTGGAGCATGTGACACCACTGAGAGGCGATTTTCTTATTGCGGCCATTGCACAGCACACGCTGTGCAATGGCCGCTATGTTTGCCAGCAGAGTGCTCGTCGGCTAGGCCTTCTTTCGTGACAATCTCCTTTACTTCTGTGTTGATCCCTCCGCGGTCGTAAGCACGCGAATTGCGGCTGTTCAAAAGGTGACGTGTGTACGGGAGGCAAAATGCAAGCCTCTTTAGTTTCGTACTAGAAAAACGAGAGACGGTATCATGTGGATCGGGAGAGCCGGTGATTAGATTGCGGCGTACCAACTGGGTTGTCAGCAAGTCATGTCATCCCTTGCCGGGACGGTAATAAAGCGACAGCTATGTAAACCATAGCGCTTTATCATCAAAACGCTTACTACTTCTCAGATGACGCGCGAGTGCCGCTTTACCGGCTTTACTTCGGAGACGATCTGCCGATGCTTGCTCTCGCGCCCCTCCGCTGAGACCCAAGCTTCGTGCACGCACATTCTTGGTCTCGTTTCGGTAAAATGGGCATCAAATGTCCCCACTAGCACAAGAGCATTCTCGTTTCATTCAGAAAAGTTAATAATGTGAGAAAATGCATCTGCGGTATAGTTTGGTGCGAAGTCGCCGTCAGCTTTGGACTACCGAGAAGGTGTCGGCTCTGCGGTGCGGGCGCAGTTTACCATACAAGAAAATTAATCTGTAGGCGTTAGTAGTTGACAAGGGGGTTATCGCGAAGCTTCATCAAACTAATACACCACTATTTAGGGTGCCTGATGACATGTTCCACAGCCACAAAAGTAGCGATACAGTCCAACACGGCCAATGTTCACATGCAGCCTGGTGCACTTGCATTCGAGGGAACTGCACAAAAGCGTCTGTGGTAAATGACAAAGGCTAATAAAACTTCCTAAATCGTGCCAGGTTAAGAAGTAGAGGCCCAAAAGATTGCCCCCTGGCAAGGACACCAGTTACTGCTGTCCTGGCACACTTCAGTATAGTGCCAACTGCAACGAAAACTGTTGTCTATTTTCTCAAAAGAGTTTTTTGTGCCTGCCACTTTGCTTGTGGAAAGCATGGCACAACTATGGCTGGACCGATTTTTATGCTGTTTGTTTGACTGTAATCCATAGACTGTGCTGTACTTCAACACAGTCTTAAAATTTTTATTTAGACTTTCATTCTTTTCTTATTTCATAATTACTTCATGGAACGATTAGCTAAGATACATGCATTTGCATGTAATGTTCAGCAGAAAATTATTAGGGCTGTAAAAAAAAAAAATCTAACACTGTCTAAGTACAAACAGTATGTGAGCAAAGATACAAAGTGGTTCCAGCCTCCTAGCATGTTTCATCACTGTGCCAGGCTTTCCACCAGCAAGGAACTTGTAAATTCTTATAAAACAAGAAATAATGAAGATAATTTCACCAAATTTTTAACTTATCTTTTTAATATGATTTTCAGTGTGTCTGCCAAATTTCAGCACTCTGTGTCCAGAAATAAAAAAAAGTCAATAGTAATATCTGGTGTTTAACATCCTAAAACCAAGATATGATTACGAGGGACGCTGTAGTGGAGGGCTCCGGAAATTAATACCCCTGTCACATGGGGCAACTTAAGTGCACTTTGGGGGAGTGCACTTCGCAGCTACACTCAAACCTCATTATAACAGAGTGACATCTGCCACGAAAATGACTTCGTTATATCCAAAAATTCGTTATAAACGTTTATTTGTAGCACTGTATCTATGACAAGACTATTCTTCATTTACTTCGTTATAACCAGTAATTCGTTATATCTGTGTTCGTTATATTGAGGTTTGAGTAGTGTCATTCACACGCTGTCACACGAGAACACTAAGTGACACTCGCTGCAAAGCGCACTTGACGGCGAGTGCGTTCGCCAAACTCACTTTGCTGCGATGGAGTGTCTAAATAAATGACTATCCGAAGTGGTGTTCATAGCATTTTTTAAACTACGTTTTCGTTATTAAAAATATCCCTATGCATTAAAACATACTACACCACAAAAAACTACTCTGCTATTCTCGCTCTCAGGCAGTTTACAGGCACGACCGCCAGGGGCATACCCAGCACACGCTGTGCAATGGCCGCAGCCACCGCGTTTGTATGTAAAGTTAATTTTAAGGGCTGCTTATAGCTGTAACACATTAGTACTTAAAAACAGTTGCCTGAAATCGCAAATATATGCTTAAGTACCCATCACCATTACAATCATTTCCAAAGTACACTTTCCTTTCTCGTGTAGCAGCACGCCACCAAAGTGACATTCTGGACGCGTAAGTGCACTCGCTCAAAATGACATTAAATTTGCTAGTGTGACAGGGTATTAGACCACCTGGGGAAACAAAAAAGCTAGTAACGATCCCCACATCCTCCCTTGAGTGCTTTCTACTTCTGTGCCAATGAGGACGCTGGCAGCCACACAGGAGGGTATGACAAAGGAAGAAAGAAGCTACATCAGTGTGTCATGACCGTGAGCGTGCATCATGAAACGCAATCACTCTCTCCCTGTGTGATTCCAGTGTGCGGTAGTGTTACTACAGCGTAATTTTAACACATCATAGAGTATGACACCAGCATGCAGTGGCACGCCATGGCAAGAAGAGCATCTGGTCCAAATTCCGCTCTTGCTGTACGTCAGCTATCGGCCAATACCAGCAATCTGCTGGGCACCATACAACAGCTACCAGCAGCTCTGAAGTGAGGACGGGTCTCTCTATGAAAAGGGCGCTTGAGAAAGGGGCATCTTCGTGCTCCGCTTGTAAACTTTCCTTGCCGTGCACAACTGTAAATTTGGCCGAGGTGTTTACAGCAGCGTCTGCTTTCCGCTGTATGTTTTTTCACCAAGGTAGGAAAGGTGGTTCAGGGCCCCTAGTGACATATTATTGCTCACACTGTAAGCACATATAAGTGTTTACCCTGTTGTCCATGTGCTGCATGCTGCGCATAGCTTTGGGTTGAAAGCGATGATGGTGGAGCAGGGCTTTGGTTAGGTGTTGGGCTGGATCGGTTTGGTGGATTCAGTGAACCTGAAGGATTCAAGAGCAAGGCATAAAAAAAATTGAATTGCATTACAACAGAGCGCCCCTGCACTAATACATGAGAACCGCGACAACACTAAACAAAAATCACAACCAAAGATGATAAGCTTAGTAAAACTTTATACAGTACTGCCCAAGTTTTCAGGCACAAGTTGCATACATGTTGCAAGTGTGATAGTAGCTGTGAGAAAAGTTAGTCATTGAAGTCGTCCTGACACTGTAATTACAAGTGCAGTTGTATTTGCGGTTTACGAGTTTTCAAGCTGCATTGGTTGGGTCGTCCAGCTTTGGGCACCCACAATAGTTGTGTTGGAAAGCGACAGTAGCAAAGGGGACATGAACGAAAGCTTCACCTCTGCATTCACCACTACAGTGTATGGAACCTGCACTTTTTTAAGGCTTTCGAAATGCCATATGGCCAGAGGTCTTCAGCATCAAAATTGCAATGCTTTATTTTTGGACAGCACATGCTTGATGTCCCTTTCTCCAGGGTGCAACAGCCGAAATAGGATTTGGAGCAATTTTTGGAGCAGCAAAATGTTGCTTTTGGAGCACAAAAATTCAAATTTGGAGCATTATAACAAAGAAGGCTTACTTTCAGAAAAGAAAACAAAAATAAGTACAAACCATTCAACATCAGCTAACTCGTGCACAGCGCACGTGAACACTGCTATGTCAATAAAAGCAGTGTGTTGAGCCGCCCCACAGTGCGAAGAATGACCAAGTCCACATTAGCATTTGCAGGGCCTGTCAAATAAGTCAACAGGCACTGCAAATGCTAATGTGGACCTGCGAACCTGGCAACTTCGAAATTCGGGAGATTCGTAAAGCAGGAGCAAGTGGAGGTGGTGAAAAAAAAAAAACTGGCGTACATTTTAGTCTATTGTTTCTCAAGGCCACAGAAACGCCATACACAGCAGCTCCAAATGATTGGCAATAATTTTTGAGACGTCAGCGATCATACTACAGGTCTTCCCGCTGAATTTAATCCAAGTGTCAGTCAATTTAATCGACTGGCACTTGGATTAAACTGACTGGCACTTGGATTAAATTGAGCGGGAAGACCTGTAGTATTTGTAATTACACAGCGCGTGCACGAATGAGTAATTAAGGAACAAAATGCGCTGTGTCCTTGACAGCTAGTACTAAGAGCCCCTTCTGAATCTCAGTATGCTTTTCCGCAGGACACCAGTGTATCGTGGCAAAAGTGGCTTAAAAAGTGTTCTGCGCGCAATAAAACAAGCATCAGGAAATTTGAGAACCACTGTCCTTTTTTTTATTGCAATAGCAATTATATGGACACTCTCGACTGGTTCTTGCCGTCATGTCCTGTATAAAGTTTAAATTGATAACATCCCCTGTGCACAGTATGTTCTACCGCGGATAAAAGCGTGCGAGTGCGGGCAACGAACGCGGCTGAAGCAGAGATCAAACGAGCCAGCCCATCTACGTCGCTCGGAGGGTAATGCGATAACACCACTCCGCTCGGGAGGCCTGTTGTCAAAGCAGAGAGGAAACGCCCCGCCCGTCTTGAACAAGCATGAAAAGGCATGAGCAGCAACTTTGAACTTTGATTCTAAGGGCGCGGTCGCGATTGCTGGCGCGCGCGCTATCTCGGCAGCCATCAGCAGGTGGCTCCTATACCCTCCTACGTGCTGTGCTCTCAATGCGAAGACACTGTGCAGAAAGAGCATCTTTGCCTGGAGCGGCCATATTATCTTACACCAACGTTTTGTAGAGTTACGCGAGATCAGATGCAAGAGTTTGCTGCCAGCCTCACTTCGTATAACAATTTATTGCTATCGCATTGATTGCTTCGCCCTGGCAGTGAAACTGACTTTTTCCTTTTCTTTAGCGGGAAGGGGGGGGGGGTAGGGTCTGTTCGTCTGTAGTGGATGATGATGCCCACACTGCAGACGATCAACGCGGCCTCCATTTCTCGCTAAAATTTGTGCAACTGAGAAAATTTTGAAGCTGGTCAGGCATTTTGCCGTAGCGTGGTGCAATTTCAACAAATTTCACAGTTTTGGCTCAGCTTGGCGCAAAAATAAAAAATTGTATCAAATTGGCGCAATTGGCACTGCTGCTGCACCCCTGCTTTGTGTAAAAAAAATTGGGCAGGACTTGTGGTGGCTTAGCAGGTAAGGTGTTGCGCTGCTAAGCTCAAGGACGCAGATTTGATACCTCGCCACAGCAACCATGTTTCAATGTAGGAGACGTGCAAAAACCCCAATGCACCTTGACTTATGCGCACACTAAAAAACCCCAGGTGGTCAAAACTAAAACCAGAGTCCCACACTAAGAAATGCCCCATATTCATGCCCTGGTTTTGGAACGCAGGCCCCACAATTACACAAAAAATTGGTCAGGAACTGCCCTTTAATTTGAAGTCAAAATTTAATGTAGAAAAATATCAATATACAAGAATATCCCACTATTATGTTTACGGGTACTGTGTTTTCCCAGCTGCTGTGTCATTTTCGGCCAGTGCTGGCATAGCTCTCATAGCATTCAATGCCCCAGCTGTACCGTTACATCACAAATGTCTGACCGTTCCCGTACGACACGTCGCGAGCTGGCAGTGTGAGCTGACCCAGGCAGCCGTGGAGTACGATGGCCCTGCTGACTTCGTAGCTTGGCCTGGCTTGACTATGGGATTGACCATACAAAGTGCCACAAGCGACATGAAGTGATTCCTAAATACAGTAGCCGACAGTTTATTCGGACTCTTGCGGGCACCGCCGAAAAGTACGGATAATTGGGAGTCCAAAAAAAAAAAGGATTCACTAGAACAAAAGCACCTAGAGGCCCAGTGGCCGGAAAAAACTTGTCAATGCGCGTCTGCACACATGCACGCTTACGTGCGACCAAGTCGGCCTGTATTTCGTCCAGTGCTTGGCCACTCCTGTAGGTCGGCAATAGCACTGTAACGGCCTACGCTAAATCCCCATTTGATGGCTGTGGTGTGGGAGGTGTGTCATCATAGCAGTCACTGTCCACATGTACTGGTTCGAGCAGCTGATGGATGATCTCATTACCCAACTAGGCAAAAACTCCCGAGCAACTTCGGATTAAGGTTGGCTTGGCTTAGCTTGCTGTTCGGCCGTCGTAGCCATTCAATGAATACTGGCTAAAGCCAAAAGGCAACCCCGTTACGTGTAGCCAACAAAGAGAGCCTTCAAGAACTGCAATTGTAATTTTTGCGTTCTGCGTGAATTTTGACCCTGGTACAAGCTCCAGCTATAGCCAGTGCAAAATTTGAGTGCTGGCAACCTAACAAAAATATGGTAAACATCACTGACAGCTTGTCATGGCATTCAACTTCGCACTCGATCAGTCGGCCAGAGTTCGAAAAATCGAACGGCACACTGTGGGGCGTCCGAATTTTCGGCCGTGAGTTTATATTACTTCAATGGGATGAGTGGCGGTGCCATGAAGGTGTCCGGATACAGCCAACGTCCGATTTTTCTGACTCTCTAGGGCCTGCGAAATCGTCCGAAAAAATGAATTCGTGCTTTTTTATTCCCCTCAAGCGGTCAAATTGCTACAGCCACGTCCGAAATAGCTTTAGTGCCTCCCAGTACATTTATCAGGCATTTTGGTGGGCGCTCAGGCTCTCGCAAATACATTCGGTATCTGCCGCGAACCCCGCTTAACTACGTGACCGCCAATTACAAATTTGTGTCTTGTGATGAGCGCCGCTGATACCAGCAAAGCGCGGAATAGATTACGGCTCTCTCGCATGGAGCGTTCGGAAACTATGACATGGAACAGGAAGACAGACTGAAGAGTGACCGACTCGTCCAGCTTTCCCTGATGTGTGTGTGCACGTAAACGCAGCATTTGCTGCCATGTGAAGCCGATTGTTTCTAGTTGTGTGCAGCACATCGCCAACAAAGCTGACGCCGTCACTGTGTTGTTGCTGTACCGTACGCATGCATTTGTCGTGAAAGGGTTCGCAATGCCCCCTCCGTTCCTGACCGCACACGGGCACGGCAATGGTGAGCTGGATTCGTTCGTGAAGGCAATGCGTCTATGCGGCGCACTTAGCGGTCTCACACAAAGAAGCTGCATAAATGGCGGCGCGGTACGTTTGGGTTCTGGCCTATTAAATGCATGCAGTACGCATGCAACTGCGCTAGGTCACGTGCACTACCGAGCAGTTAACTGAAGATGCTTATCGCAAGGGTTGTCAGCGATTAAGCCGTAATGGCGCGTTTGCCACCTGCCGCCATTACGCCTCCGTGCATTTCCGCTGCTTATCCGTAAAGACATTGCTGCATGGCACCGTGATAGCGACCCCTTTGAATTTCTGGTCTGCTTCACCCAAGAACATTTCGACATTGTGGCAAAGCTGACTTTCGGACTCTGCTACCGTTGCAAACAGATCGACTCGCGAAAGCGCTGGTTCGAACCTACGACATGAAAGACACAGCAGAGGTGGGGTCTTCAATTAATGCCTTTCGGACCCGCAATTTGCAGCAGAAGGTCGAAAAATTAGATGCCGAAGAGTTTCAGTGTCCGAAATTTTGGACGCTCTTATACATTGACGTCCATGGGGCTCGTGACAGTGCTGTGAAAGCGCCTGAAAAACCGGCAGTTGACTGTAAATGAGCACGTCCAAATTTTCAGTGTCCGAATAAACTGTCGGCGACTGAATGGGCATGTTGAAAGTTCAATGCTCCAAGACTGGCCTTTACACGGAGCAGACAAAATAGCATAAAGACCCAAGAAAAAAAAATGACTACGCACACAAAATGAAAACCAAAAAAAAGAAACCGTGTACACATTCAATGCAGAGATCGATGTGAAGTGTACACCACAGACAAGCAGCCAGGTCAGAACACAGCCTCCAAGACTGGGCAGCTAACATGAATTCACATGAAGTTCCTCAGTCGCTATAGCGATTGTTGCACTTCAAGTTTCTGTGAATTATAGAGCACTGCAGCAGGCATGCTTTTCTTTTTCTTCTCATCCTTGTTAGTTTGCTCTATATGCCCCCCTTTCCTGCAATTCTCCCTTAAACTGCCGATGCACCCTGTTGAAAAGCATGTTCATCATATGCTTGTCTGTAGGGCCTCCCAGCAACTACCGTATATACTCGTGTAAGGGCCGCCCTCGTGTAAGGGCCGCACCCCTACTTGGAGGGGGAATTTCGAAAAAAAAAAATTCAAAAAGTCCCATCAGAAAAGTGTAGTTAGTTAAACTGCAGCTAGATGGCGCTGCCAGCTTTTCCGCTTCCGCCGACCTCGACGGCGCCATTATTGCTTTGTGTGGCGCATCGTTGGCTTCGTGTGGGTAGCTTGCCAGTGTTTCTTCAGATCGGTGTTGTCGGTGTCACTTTGTCTGTAGTAGTGAGCCCTGTTTGAGCCATCGCAGGTGAGGGACGATGGGCCGGCACTTGAGATCTTTCACTGCAGCCTTTAAACTGCAAGTGATTGAATATGCCGAGGAGCACGGCAAGCGAGAAGCTGGACGCAAATTTGACGTCGATGAGAAGCGCGTGCGTTACTGGATGAAACAGAAAGATGCCCTCGCCGCTACCAACAGGAGCCGAAAGGCATTTCGCGGAAAGAAGTGCAAGTACCCGGAACTCGAAGGCGAACTTGTCAAATATGTTATCGACACTCGAAGGGACGGCTACGCCGTCTCAACTGACATGATCCGCGTGAAAGCCCTGGCCATCGCTCGCCACATGGAAATACCCCAGGCACAATTCAAGGCAAGTCGGGGGTGGGCTACGCGGTTGATGAACCGTAATCAGCTCTCCATCCGGCGCCGAACAACGCTTTGTCAAAGGCTTCCAAGCGAGTACGAAAGCCATGTGATTAAGTTCCATCGCTTTGTAAATGGTCTCAGGAGGGAGCATGAGTACGACCTCTCCCAAATTGGGAATGCGGACCAGACTCCTGTGTGGTTCGATGCACCAGAAAGCACCACAGTGGATTTAAAAGGTGCGAAAAGTGTGTCTGTGCGCACGACCAGCGCAGAACGTCAAAGACGCACTGTGATGCTGTGCATCACGGCAGACGGCAGAAAACTTCCGCCGTACGTCGTATTCAAGCGAAAGACTCTCCCTAAAGAGAAGTTCCCTCAGGGAATCATCGTACGTGCCCAGGAAAAGGGTTGGATGTCCAAGGAACTCGTCATAGATTGGATAAAGACCGTCTGGGCAAACAGACCTGGAGGCCTGTTACAACGGAAAGCCTTGCTTGTTCTGGACAGTTTCAGGGGCCACTTGACGGACCGCGTGAAGAACCGACTCGCCACGACTCGTACGGACTTGGCCGTCATTCCTGGAGGACTGACGAGTGTGCTGCAGCCGCTCGATGTCTGCGTTAATCGTCCGTTTAAATCGGAATTTCGCCGATGCTACTCGGAATGGATCGCTGGAGGCCATCATGAGAAGACCCCTACAGGACGGCTGAAGCGGGCATCGCTACAACAAGTGTGTGCGTGGATTTTGAGTGCGTGGCGTGCCATGTCATTTGAAACAGTCGCGAAAAGCTTCAAAGTGACTGGAATTTCAAACTGCATGAGCGGCGCTGAGGATGAACGTCTCTGGGAGGATGCCGACGCCGAGGCGAGCTCTTCCGAGAACGAGGACAGCGATAGCGAAATGGAATCTTAATAAAAACATTCCTGGAATGTCATTTGCGACTCTCTTACACTCTGCTACTGTCGCGGAAACAGTACAGACCTTTGGTGAGCTGTCATCGGCCTGATTCGTGTAAGGGCCGCACCAAGCAAAAATTTCGAAAAAAAAGTGCGGCCCTTACAAGAGTATATACGGTATACAGTCAAATCTCGTTACAACGAACACCACATTAACGAACATTTCAAATTAACGTGCCGACTGCTTATAGTTTCAATGTAAAAACATCACTACTACAAACTTCAGAATAACGAACATTTCAGAATAACGATCGTTATTTAATTCCCGTGTAATCTTAACACCTCAGTACTACGAACTTATATCCCGAAATGCGAGGATTCTTAGATTTCAGTGTATCGGTCATGGCAGTCGGAGCTGTAAGGTAGCAGACGACGCAGCGCGAAGAGCGGACGCCCTCCCGCTAAAACCTGAGATGGCACGGGAGGAGAAAGACGCGGGCGGAGAACTCTTTTTTTTCCCTTCGTTGCGGAGGCAACAACGCATCAGGTTTTGTAAAGGCCCAACCGCATGCATAGCACGCGACTTTCAAGCGAAGGCGACTGCGACAAACGAGCTCCGTCGCGCTGCTCGATTGAAAACTATTGCGCACACGCAGGCAAATTACGAAAAAGAATTACAGAGTAGATGAATGACAACATGCCAAATTTATTATTGTCTTGTTTGAGATAAAGATGCCATAAAAGCGTTTCGGGACTTCCTTTTTTCGCAATCTTATGTTTAACCGCGGCAGTAGTATCTGCTGTGATCCCATGGGGCGCCCGGAAGCGTACGCTGCCTACGCTACGTCGCACTTTGCAAACTGCGTTATGTTGGGGTTAGTCCACGAGGCGCATCTCGACAACGTTTCCTCTTGCCGTCATAGAACGTTTAAGAAAAGCCGCAGCGCCTCACATCGTTGCTTCGCAGGGAGAAGGGCTACCTCACACGACGACGATGTTGACATTGCAGCAAGCTACCACCAATGCAGCAAGCTACCACCGAAACATCAAAACGAACCGTCGATCATAAATAACGACAAAATACGGCCGCTGCCTCGCTCTCCGCGTGAGATGGGGCTGTAAATAAGGTAGTCTATAACTTGCATTCCTTGAAGTACGCGCCGATTGGAAGCATCACGAGCAAATTGCAACCGAAGCAAGGGTCAGAGATGCTGCCATGTTGTTGGATATCGTCATGCTCACTTCCGGGCGACAAGCGATGTTTTCTGGCTTTCCAGAAACCTGGGATGCTATCGCGGAACGATTCTATTTCAGATTCCAATGCCTTTCGTGCTTTTCGCGCTTGGCCAGTGGTCAGAACGACGGTCCGTCCGCGTTATCAGCGCGATCAGCACGCCGTGTGGGATCGGAAATAGCATCGTTTCGCGATTGCACCCGTGCGACAAGCGACGGCGATGGATGGCCCTCCGCGACAGCAAATCCTGTCGGCCATCACTCAAAACTCGCGTGCATGCAGTTGGGCCTTAAAGGATTGCAGCGATGACATGGACGACGATGTCACGGTAGCACCCGAAGATCGCGACGAGTCCGCGTTGGCCACAGATGCGTTGGCCTACTTGAGGAAACTCCGCATATTCATAGAAAAAAGCGGAACAGCGACCGAAGCGGCGGATAAAAATGCGGACGGTCTAGAATCGTTCGTGACGCAGAGTTTGTGCTGCACCCGTCAAAAAAAAAACGATCACGGACTATTTCAAATAAACGTGCCTTGTCTGACGTTCACGTGTGCATTGTTGTGAGAAACGAGTTCAAGGACGTACCGTTGCAAAGGCAGGATGTTTGAGTTACTGAAATTCTATTATGGTAAATTTTTGGGCTTTCACTATAATGACCTTTCAGAATAACGAACATTTTTCCGCGGTCCCCTGAAGTTCGTTATACCGAGATTTCACTGTATCATAGCAAGTATTTCATCTGATATGACTACACCACAAGCTGCATCTATACAGTAGAACCCCGCTGATACGTTTTTGAAGGGACCGTAAGAAATAAACGTAAGAGACTGGAAACGCAAGAGCCGAAAAACAGGAAAAACGTCAAAATATTTAGTGGTACAGAATTTTATTTCAGTGCTTACGAGCAGCACGAAAATTGGCGCGCTCAGCCGCGATCTAGTCGACGGATAGAAACGCGGAGCTGGGGACGGCCTCATCCACAGAAATGTAATCAACGTACTATGTGATTTTTTTAACACCAATAGCTGCAGGCATGAAAGAACTAAGCACACGCAATCACGACCAGCGCGGCGAGTCCGATCGCGAACCGTGCGCACGACCATACGAGCTCTAACCAGCTCCAACTCCTCCCGTCCTCCTAAAGTCCCTTTACGTCCTCCCACAAATAACGATGATGATGAGCCTACGCCAACGCGATGGCAGAAGTGAATGCGAATCTCGAAGGCCTTGCTTTCGCGGGCAATTACGTCATAGACGCCATGTTTGTTCAATCCAAATCTCAAAGGCTATGCTTTTGTTAATAATAAATGCCAATCTCGAAGGCCTTGCTTTCGCGAGCAACTACGTCATAGACGCCATCTTTGCAATGCGAATCTCGAAGGCGATGCTTTTGTTTGCATCAATCGAAAGATCCTGTTGCTTGCGCCTCTAATGCGGCTAATGTTACGGTCAAACCAGGAAAAACTGCGAGAAAATGCGCCATGGCCGCTCTCGTCGGTAGTCACTTGGTCAGCTCCGAGCGCACTTCGCGACGTATCATACGGGAACGGTCCGACAGTTACGACGTTAACAGCGGGGTTCCCAATACATTGTATCCTATGGGAGCTATGCCGGAACCAGCGGAAAACGATGTAACAGCCAGGAAAACGCAGCAGTGAGGAACGCAACAGCGGGGTTCTACTGTATACACACCAGTTGTGTAAATGAGTGAATACATCCTGTTACATCTCGTCCTACATTATACACCAGAGCAAGCCTGTCTCGCACCCAGGCTGCCGGCGAGCTGAGCAGATACTCTCGCACCCAGACGCCGGGCTGACCGGGCTGCCAAGGTGCATGCGGGTTGCGCCAAGTAAACAGGGCAAGGTGCAATTCTGAGGATTTAAAATGCGAAAAAGTACCCGCTCGCGCTGCTTCAGCGTATTAGAGCTCGTCTGGGCACCACTGCGTCGTCTTTGGATGCCAAAACAAGCAGCGCAACAGGAGGATATTACTTAGCGCTGTCTGCGACGATCAGGACGCGCCACAAGAACAGTGCTGGTGCAGTGTTTTCAGCTTCGCCACGAGTGGATAACTGTGATTCAAGCAGAAAAAGTAGGAGCCGAGTAAAAATGTGCAAGTACATTAACTACGTATATTCTGTAGTGTGATGCCCACCTATTTCATTTTAGGAACCTAATTTGCATGACACGCAGGTGGGTTGAAGGCAGGCGCGAGCTTTGTGTGTGGGTGCGCTTATTAGGCACGGTGTTCCTCAACAGCTGGCCAGAATTTCGTGCTTTCATTTCAGTGTTTGATGTCCCCAAATTTATTTGGACATGAAGCATCCAGCTGCACATAATACAGTAAAACCTCGTTAATTCGAACTCTTATTATTGCGATAGCAATTATATGGACAGTATCGGCTGGATTTTGCCGTCGCTGTCGCCGCCGTCATGCACCGTATATGTATAAGTATGTATACAGTTCTAAGAACCCCGCTGATACGCTTTTGAAGGGACCGTAGAAAATAAACGTAAGAGACGGGAAACGCAAGAGCCGAGAAACAGGAAAAACGACAAAATATTTAGTGGTACAGAATTTTATTTCAATGCTTACGAGCAGCACGAAAATTGGCGCGCTCAGCCACGATCTAGTCGATGGATAGAAACGCGGAGCTGGGGACGGCCTCATCCACAGAAATGTAATCAACGTGTGTGATTTTTTTAACACCAACAGCTGCAGGCATGAAAGAACTAAGCACACGCAATCACGACCAGCGCGGCGAGTCCGAACGCGAACCGCCTGCACGACCATGCGAGCTCCAACCAGCTCGAACTCCTCCCGCTCTCCGACAAATAACGATGATGATGAGTCTACGCCAACGCGATGGCAGAAGTGAATGCCAATCTCGAAGGCCTTGCTTTCGCAAGCAATTACGTCATACACGCCATGTTTGTGCAATACAAATCTCAAAGGCTATGCTTTTGTCAATAGTAAATGCCAATCTCGAAGGCCTTGCTTTCGCGAGCAGTTACGTCATAGACGCCATCTTTGCAATTTGAATCTCGAAGGCCATGCTTTTGTTTGCATCAATTGAAAGATTCTGTTGCTTGCGCCTCTCACGCGGCTAATATTACGGTCAAACGAGGCCAAGCTGCGTGAAAATGCACCATGGCGGCTCTCTTTGGTAGTCACTCGGTCGGCTCCGAGCGCACTTAGCGACGTATCATACGGGAACGGTCCGACAGTTACGACGTAACAGCGGGGTTCCCAATACATTGTATCCTATGGGAGCTATGCCGGGACCGGCGGAAAACGACGTAACAGCCGAGAAAACGCAGCAGTGACGAACGTAACAGCGGGTTTCTACTGTATATATATAAAGGCCCCAAAGAAAAATAATTCAGAAAAATGCTTCCGAAGCGCGGAATCGAACCAGGGACCTCTTGCTCCGCAGCGAGCGGCGCTATCCACTACGCCACGAAACGCAGATCCTCCACGTAGCTAACGGCGAGCGTTATATACACACCATTTAGCGCTGGACGGACTCAGAGACAGCAGGCGATAATAGGCGTTTCTTCATTACCAGCGAGGTGGCGCTAGGAGCCCGACGGGCGCATTTAAAAGTCGTCGGCGAGCTCGCTCGCTTCTTATATTTGCGCATGGGAGAAGCTTGCCCTTCCGCTGTCTGCTCGCGCGGTTTTCTCGTGGCGAGGGGTAGAGGAATGTTTCACGCTCTCACCTTGATGTCCGCGCTCATGTTACGGCGCGTACGAATGTCACTCGAGCTCAGGGACGCTGCTAAACGAACAAACAGAAGACGAGCGCGAACTATCAAGTGTCACAGCTCGACACTTGAAGCACGCTAGTTTCCTTCGCTGCTTCGGCCGCCTTTGCAACAGAAGCGCTGTTCAAACTGAGAGCATCCATTGGCAAGCCTCACTTCGTATAGCATTAGTTCCTTGCTATCGCATTCATTGCTTCGCCCTTGCGGAGAAACTGTGACTTTTTTCGAAATCCCGCATAATTCGAAGGGTTTCTGTGGTCCCGTATTTTGCAATGTAAATCTGAGTGGATAATTTGAAGCGGTGGTCAGCGCCAGCCCGGTTAATTCGAAAACTTTGGGTGCCATGTGCCAATTCCCGATCCAGATTTCGCCGCAAATCCGCGGAAGCGACGGCCCTTAGGAGCCACAGGGCAATGCAGTGTAGCGATATTGATAAGCGACAGTTGAAGCAACCCAGCCTCGCTGCTGCTAGCGGAAAAAAAAAAAAAATCTCGTGGTCAGCTAGAAACGTGCGCCTGCGGAAAAGAAGACGTGCTTCACTGCAACACAGCGGTGACGCGGGCAGCATGTCGCATGCTTCTCGCAACGTCACCGCGTCATGATTTACCCATTCTTTTTGGGAAAAGAAAAGATAATAAAGGACCGTCTGACGGAACTCGTGATGTATGCGAACCTCCGATTGGCGGTTGCTTCGGCAATTTCCGCACTTGCACTGCTGGCGGAGTTCTTGCCTGTAACGTCTACTTCGAAAACTCAGTGAAAACTTCAATGATCATGTTTTCCAGCCAGAACACCTTGCGTATTCCGTCACACTGGCCATTATCATATTCCTTATTTTACCAGAAAGAATGGGCGAATGGTCGCATCATGATGCGGTGAGGCTGCGAGGAGCAGGTGACATGCTGCCAGCATGTCACCACTGTGCTGCAGTGAAGCACGCCTTCTTTTCCGCAGGCACGCATTTCAGCTGACCACGACTTTTTTTTTTGCGCTGATAGCAGCGAGGCCTGCCGTTTTCCCGAGTTCGCGGCAAAAATGGGACCAGGTATTGCTGGAAAACAACCCTTGGAGCCACAAACTAGAAGGCCAAACGACCACCTCTGATTACTTTCTGTAATTCGAAGTTCCTTGCATCTCGCTTTTTGTGTTTCGTTAATTCAAAAACCCGCTTAATTCTAAAGTTTTTCACAGTCCCAGTGACTTTGAATTAACGAGGTTTTACTGTATATATATTGGCACATAAGTAAACAGTACTCGCGCCAGTGCCCTTTACGTCGCAGGCGTAGCGCTAGCTCAGGCAGCTAAATTTTTAGCATATTTACACAGCACAAGTTTAATAAAAGACAGCTGGATTCCGCCCATTTCAATATCGACTTATTTAACTAAATGTAGCACAGTTTCACTTGTAAAGCATCATCGTTGCAAGATTAAAATCGCGCAGACAGCTTCCAAAAGGGATCGATGAACGATACTGCAGGTGATACCCACCGGTAGCACGCTTTTGTGAGTAAGACGCATTATCGTGAGGGCGCTCGTGAAAAAATAGTACGTTCCGCGAAACTACCTGTAAAGCGTACTCTATTATGCAATGCATGTTGAAATGATGAGTTTTCACAAAACTTTGTGCACCACTTCTAATATGGGGCAACAAAACATCGTTTCACTCTTTCACGAGCTGCACTGCAATTACGATTCACGCGTACTACAGCGAGGACATTTTTTTTTTTTGCAAATCTAACAGCGTACGTATGTGCTGAGGTTGCTTTCGCATCCTGCTCGGCACGTACTGTACAGTATAGACCGCTTGTAACGTAAGTCGCCGGAGTCGCGAATATCCACACTATAAGCGGTACCACACTATAAACAAAACAACCTTCTTCAAAGGCTGCACTTGCGCAAAACGTGTTGAGCATGTAGCCTCGCGTGTCCAATAATCGACATATGCGATTTGGGGCACTTACAACCACTTAAATCTCCGAATGTTCAAAAATTAACCGCCAAAGACCCGCATTGCCAACGAAATGAACACGGGGGAAAAAAGCAAACAAAACAAAGTGCCATCGCGGAAATTTGCCGACTACGTTTCAGGCCACCTCGAGGTATGCACATTACACAGAAACGATGTCGAATCGCGACCGAAATTTCACGTGCTGAGCTGTACCGATCATTCGATTTCACGGGCGCGCACGCGATGTCCAAGTCATTGCAATCGAATCCAGTACCACCATTCGAGAGGTGCATGTGCCAACCATGCCCTCGTTTTCATTAACGATATGATTGATTCTCTTCCCTTCCAATGCAGCCATCGCAAAAAGTTTCGTTGATTCCGCACCAAACCGCAACTTTTATCGCCCGCGACCGCTACCGAAAAGCAACCAACGCCGATTAGGCCTAGCCTGCGGTTCAGCATGTTGTCGCGGGAAGTTTGTCTAAGACAACATGAAGATCGGACGTCAAAAGGATCGCACTCAAGCACTAACCCAAGAACAACGCGCGTGATACGAAGTTTGTGTTCGCGGCCGGGAGATCAACGGCGACAAAAGGCCGCCAAGCTCGTTTAAGTCCGCGCACTGGCAGAAAAGGCGAAAGCTCGCGTCATGAAGCCGCAAAACTTTTCAATTTGCGGACGAGGTAGCAAACGCGATATCTGTAGCAAATGTGATGACGACGCTTTTCCCGACAGGAAACTTACTTTAAAGCGCACTTTATGAGGACGCGATCGTACGTTCCATGCGGAACGCGCTGCCGGCAAGCGGCCGCGGAGCCTTGCCGCCGCCGGTGCAAAGGCTACTCCATCGCCTAGGCAACCACCATCCTTCCCCACTCGGCGAGCCCGCGCAGCGCTGCCGCGGTCTTTTTCCTCCCTCCGCCCCTCGTTCGTTCACTGTGCGTGCCCTCACCCTTCGTAACGACCTCGTCACTCCCTACCCAGCGGCGTACCTCCTTTGAGAACCGCACTCGTTACTGCGTTTGTCAGAAATATTTTCCCGCAACCGCATTATAAACGGTATTTTATCTTGGGGGACTGCACAATAAGCGGTATGCGTATACATGCGGTTTTATGGGAGGGTAAACGGGAGTCGAAAAAGACCGCATTATAACCGGTCCTGCACTATATGCGGTTACGTTATAAGTGGTCTGCACTGTATACATTGTGGACTTGCATGAGCAAGGTGTTCTTGATGTTCCAATAAAAACAGCGAAAACGTCCACGCTAGAAAAGACGTGACATACGCTCTTCGACGGGCCGAGTTTGAGTTTTGCGTTTGCTCTGTGTAGCGTCTGCTGGCATGGCAGCCCGGGCGTGTTGTTTCTCCACGTGTGCGATAGATGGCGCGACGCGCGATGCAAATATGGCGCTGCGCATGGAATTCGCTGTGTTCTGGTCTATAAGAGGCGATATTACATGTGGCTGAACTGTATCGAAGCTCTAAAACCACAACCGACGACAGACAGAAAGTAAGTACTATATCAGCAGTCTCTCACCTTGGCTGCCATATGGCGGGTGATGCTGCTGGGAAGGAGGCGAGGGCCCCTGCTGCTGTGGCGTACCTGGGCCACTGGGTGGTGAGGAAACCGGAGGTGGTGAGGAATGCTGTTGCTGCTGCTGCTGCTGAGGTGGCTGTTGTGGCTGCTGTGCCTGGTTGGAATGCTGCGAAGGGTGTTGTGCTGGATGCGATGCTGGATGGGGTACTGGGTGTTGAGATGGGTGCTGGCTAAGATGCTGGCTTTGGGCCTGAGAGGTGTGTGGCTGGCTAGGGTGCTGTCCTGGGTGTGGCTGGCCAGGATGTGGCTGCTGCTGACCAGGGTGTTGGCTGGGATGTGGACCTGGATGCTGTCCTGGGTGTTGACTGGGGTGTTGCCCGGGATGCTGGACAGGATGCTGACTGGGGTGCTGAACTGGATGTTGGCCAGGGTGCTGCCCTGGATGCTGCTGGCTTGGGTGTTGACCAGGATGTTGGCCAGGATGCTGGCCAGGGTGCTGGCCAGGATGTTGCTGACCAGGGTGCTGCTGCCCAGGGTGCTGCCCTGGATGCTGTCCCTGGTGTTGCCCACCATGTTGCGATGGATGCTGCTGTGCAGCCTGCATCTAAGTAATAGCAACACCAAATTTTTTGCAAGTCCTGGCAGACTGGGAACACTAAGCGGAGGTAGCTGTATTGTTAATATTACAGAGAACAGGCAAGAAAGTCAGGACAGGGTTTATAGTAACCGTTACGTAACAGGTTCAAGGTTTTTTAAGGACTTTCAAGGCCCCAACAAAGAATTTTGAAGGACCTAGAACAAGACTTTTTGAGATCATAAAGAGAGCACAATCTTTTACAGCATGGATGCACATCTTTTACTGCACACAAGCAAAAGCAGGCACACTGTTTCCAATCAACAGCTAAATAAAAAAGTTTTCTCAGCACATTTTTTGTTGATTGCAGGTTTTATTGCACCACACTGCTTTCTGTAGGTTTCAGCATCCTTCTGTTGGTTTCCTTAAACTGACTTAAATCACAATCGGAGGGTTACAAAGTAAATCGGCATATCACAATAATCTAGGATCAGAACTGTATGCAGTACAACAGGAATGGATCTTCTAGACCAATTTGGAAAAAAAAGTTATGGTAGGTTGAACATTCGCAAGTGAGTCAATGTCAAACTGGGACTTTACTCATGAATGTTCGACACACAATAACTTTTTAGGGGTGTGCGAATATTAGAAATTTCGAATATTTTTCGAATAGTGTTTGCTATTCGATTCGATTCGCACTGGAATTTTACTATTCGAACTTCCTAAAAACAAGTACAGTCAACGTCCGATTGAAAGTGACCCCTTCAGATTTTTAATATGCTTCACCTCACTACACTCTCGTATTGCGGCAAAGCTGCCTTTCAAGCTCCGTTACGGTCGAACTTTGCCAAGAGACAGTCAACGTCCGATTGTAAGTGGTCCCTAGATTTTCAATATGCTTCACCTCATCACACCCCCGCATTGCGGCAAAGCTGCGTTTCAAGCTCCGCGACGGTTGAACTTTGCTAAGACACAGTCAACGTCCGATTGGAAGTGGTCCCTAGATTTTCAATATGCTTCACCTCATCACACCCCCGTATTGCGGCAAAGCTGCCTTTCAAGCTCCGCTACGGTCACAAATCTATTAACTCAAGAAAACGCTGGTTCCAACATGGAGATGAAAGATGTGGCAGAGGTGGGGGCTCAAGTAATGCTGTTTTGTACCTGAAATTGGGGAAGGAAGCCCAAAAAATCGGACGTCGAAGCTTTTTAGCATCCAAAATTTCATATGTTCTTATATCGACGTCTACAAGGCAGATTTGGAACTCCGGACTTGAAGGGAGCACACCCTTGTCCGCCACATCAGTTGGACTTCCACAGAAGTTGGAAGAGGAGGAGAGGCTGAGGAAATGGCACCTTTGCCTATCACGTGTGAAGTGTTGTCGGCAACACTTTGGTTGCACCAAATCATGTACATAAATAGAATTCGGCCTCTACATTGCCTCATTCTTGATAAGGAAACTATGAAACACTACCCCGCCAGTGCTTCATCAACCTAGTGAAAGGAAACACTTTCATGTTGCTATCTCATAAGAATATGCTTAGGAATCCTCTCTTAACTTTTTTTCTGCAATTTCGCTTCGAAGTATTCCAATATATTCTAGAAATATTCAAGAAATATTCGAAAAATATTCGATTCGATTCGCACTCACACTTCAATACAGTAATGCCTCGTTAACTCGAACTCTCATATCTCAAAAAATCGGCTAAGTCGAAATTTTCCGCGGTACCAAACGATTTCACATAGGTGCAATGTATTTATTGCCCTTTATCTCGAAGTATTTCTGTGCCCACTATCGGTTATCTCGAAATCTCGAGTGAGAGTGGAACAAAAGTTTCGCCGCCGAACTGTTTCACAAAATGCTAGCGGCAAAATCTCTACGTTTCACAAGGTTCGCACGAGGCTACCGTGCTTTCGACGAAGTGAACACTGTTCCCGAAAGTGAAGTCGGAACCTAGCGGCATAACTTTTTCAAGCAACCCTGTGTCACGTCATGTGATGCCATAGACGTGCACAGAGGCAGGCCCTGCAAAATAGCATGGGTCGCACACGTCGTTTTGTTTACCGTCAGAGATGCGATTTCAGCATTTTATTTATGCAAGACACGTCGCTCGGATTTTCTCATCGGCCGTGCGATGTGGTGAGGATAATGCCGCCAAAGCAAAGCAAGTCACTGGTGCTGCAAAGAAAGGTAGCCCTAATCAAAGAAGCGGATTTGAGGCTCGAAGTTCCGGACGTCAAAACTGCGCTGATTGTGTGGTTGCACCGTGCGAGAGGAGCCCCTTCCAGTCACAACATTGACAGAGAAGGCCGATTCTCTAGACTTAGTGGTGGGCTACACTGATCTCGCCTGCAACATCTACTGGTTTGACCATTTAAGTGAAACAACTTGGCGTCATGCACGGTGATCGCGGCAGTGTCGACGCAGCTACTCAAGGGCTGACGACATCAGCCGAGACAGAAACATGTTTCGCTTGATGCGAAATAAAGTTGAGTGCAGCAGTGCGGATGATCGCCACATGCTATGTGTTAAGCACCTCGAGAAATCTTTGCTAGGTGCAAGTGTTACTGCGAGGCAGTGCCAAAAATACAAAGGCAGTGGGGAAAATACAGCTGGTTGACAGCTCTGGTACGTCATTGTTTTTCTTTAAATTCTTTACAAAGAGCCAGTTAGGCCCTCCTGTTAAGAAACTGGCCAGTAGTGATAACGTTTTTAGATAGAAGTGGACGTCATTATGAATCTAAACCAACTAGGCAGACTTGGTGCTCTACTTCTCAATAGAATTTACGCAACTTTGCTTATCTCGAAAAGCTGTTTAACTCGAAATTTTTTCTGCTTTTTACTACTTCGAGTTAACGAGGTATTACTGTATTCGAATTCGCTTCGCACCCAAAATTTTGCTATTCACACAGCTCTACTTTTGTTCCAATGGGTTTAGAACATCCATTTTGTTCTACTGCATACAGTTCTGATTCCAGATTATTCTGATACGTTGGAGCCGGCAGCTGCAGCGCTCCGGCGGGTGAGGGAGAGAGTGACGTACGCGCGCACCTGCGAGGAAAGCGTGCGAGGGGTGCGCGACGACAACGCCCAGCTGCGGCGTGACCTACTTGGCACCGCTCCAACACCTGCGCCGAGCGAAGCGCGTTGCCTCGCGTTTGTGCGGACAGACGGACAGCTTTACACAGGCTAGTCAAAGAGCTGCTACGCATCTAATAAAAAAAAAAAAACATGGCTGATCCCTCTGTCATAGGAATCTGTATAACACGAAAGTGAAACTTGTCTTCACAGAAGTGGTTGAGCGTTCCTTGGGCATTCTTTCGCCCCAAGGGCGAAGGAATGACTGCTATAGCGACAAATTGTGATGTCACGCGAAGAACGGCAAGCAGCTCGAAACTTGCAACATGCTGCTCAAGCAGAAAGGACGCACGGAACGGACATACGCAGGATGAGCGCGAACTGTCACAGCTGTAACTTATTTTTGTATGAGCAGCGCACTCCTTTCGCAAAAGCGGCCGCTGCAGTGAGCGAAGTGACCTTCGTGCTCTCAACGCAAACTTGTGGTGAGAGCACAAGACGTACAAAACCACCGCCATCACGAGATAAGCGCGCATGAGCGACCACGCCCTGCAGAGCTGCGCACTCACCGTGACGCGTGGGGCGGCAATCTTTAAAGTGCGCTCTTCGAGCCCTTCGCACCATCTCGCTACTGATAACGAAAACACGCTGATGTACCACTGATCTCAAAGTACCGCCACCGGCAAATGGTGTACAGTCGAACCCACTTATAACGATCCCACGTATAACGATCTATTGGTTATAACGACCATATTTGGGTGCACTTACGATTTTCCAATGCTCAACATTGAAGCTGCGTCCACATACAGTCAAATCTCGTTACAACGAACACCACATTAACGAACATTTCAAATTAACGAACTTTTAAGAAATCCCGTGCCGACTGCTTATAGTTTCAATGTAAAAATATTTCACTACTACGAACTTCAGATTAACGAACATTTCAGAATAACGATCGTTATTTAATTCCCGTGTAATCTTAACAACGCCTCAGTACTACGAACTTATATCCCGAAATGCGAGGATTCTTAGATTTCAGTGTATCGGTCATGGCAGTCGGAGCTGTAAGGTAGCAGACGACGCAGTGCGAAGAGCGGACGCACTCCCGCTAAAACCTGAGATGGCACGGGAGGAGAAAGACGCGGGCGAAGAACTTTTTTTTTTTTCCCCCTTCGTTGCGGAGGCGACAACGCATCAGGTTTTGTAAAGGCCCAACCGCATGCATAGCCAACACCTCCTAGACAGCTTCCTAGACAACCGCATGCATAGCACGCGACTTTCGAGCAAAGGCGACTGCGACAAACGGGCTCCGTCGCGCTCACGTATTATTGTAAGAAACTCTATGGTCGCGCTGCTCGATTGAAAACTATTGCGCGCACGCAGGCAAATTACGAAAAAGAATTACAGAGTAGATGAATGACTACATGCCAAATTTATTATTGTCTTGTTTGAGATAAAGATGCCATAAAAGCGTTTCGGGACTTCCTTTTTTCGCAATCTTATGTTTAACCGCGGCAGTAGTATCTGCTGTGATCCCATGGGGCGCCCGGAAGCGTACGCTGCCTACGCTACGTCGCACTTTGCAAACTGCGTTATGTTGGGGTTAGTCCACGAGGCGCATTTCGACAACGTTTCCTCTTGCTGTCACAGAAAGTTTAAGAAAAGCCGCAGCGCCTCACGTCGTTGCTTCGCAGGGAGAAGGGCTACCTCACACGACGACGATGTTGACATTGCAGCAAGCTACCACCAATGCAGCAAGCTACCACCGAAACATCAAAACGAACCGTCGATCATAAATAACGACAAAATACGGCCGCTGCCTCGCTCTCCGCGTGAGATGGGGCTGTAAATAAGGTAGTCTATAACTTGCATTCCTTGAAGTACGCGCCGATTGGAAGCATCACGAGCAAATTGCAACCGAAGCAAGGGTCAGAGATGCTGCCATGTTGTTGGATATCGTCATGCTCACTTCCGGGCGACAAGCGATGTTTTCTGGCTTTCCAGAAACCTGGGATGCTATCGCGGAACGATTCTATTTCAGATTCCAATGCCTTTCGTGCTTTTCGCGCTTGGCCAGTGGTCAGAACGACGGTCCGTCCGCGTTATCAGCGCGATCAGCACGCCGTGTGGGATCGGAAATAGCATCGTTTCGCGATTGCACCCCTGCGACAAGCGACGGCGATGGATGGCCCTCCGCGACAGCAAATCCTGTCGGCCGTCGCTCAAAACTCGCGTGCATGCAGTTGGGCCTTAAAGGATTGCAGCGATGACATGGACGGCGATGTCACGGTAGCACCCGAAGATCGCGACGAGTCCGTGTTGGCCACAGATGCGTTGGCCTACTTGAGGAAACTCCGCATATTCATAGAAAAAAGCGGAACAGCGACCGAAGCGGCGGATAAAAATGCGGACGGTCTAGAATCGTTCGTGACGCAGAGTTTGTGCTGCACCCGTCAAAAAAAAACGATCACGGACTATTTCAAATAAACGTGCCTTGTCTGACGTTCACGTGTGCACTGTTGTGAGAAACGAGTTCAAGGACGTACCGTTGCAAAGGTAGGATGTTTGCGTTACTGAAATTCTATTGTTATGGTAAATTTTTGGGCTTTCACTATAACGACCTTTCAGAATAACGAACATTTTTCCGCGGTCCCCTGAAGTTCGTTATACCGAGATTTCACTGTATAGCGAACATTTTTCAAAGCCTCCTACTTTTACAACGAACACTTCAGACACGGTTGCGGGAGAAATACGGCGCATACGAAGCGAAAGAAAGTTAAAACAGGCCTTCTAAAGCGTGAGAGGGGCGCGCGCTCGCGCGTGCCCTGCTCCAGCTTACTCGCGACTGAGATATCCCTGATCGGCGAGCACCGCACGCAGATTTCGGATGCTGCGAGCGAGGTCGCTCACTTTCGAGTCTTCTTCAATGGCAGAATGGCAGTGAGGAAAAAAAAAAAAAAAGGAGGCAGCATGAAGCCTTGCAGTCAGCTTTCGCACGGTAACCTTTCTTGACGCCGTTCTCTGCAGCTGCGACCGCCTACGATGAACCAAACAATGCCTTGGAACGCAAGAAGGCATAAATGCAAGAAGTGATAACCGCGATAACTTTCATCGCATAAAGGTTCAGTGCATCCCTAAACTCGTCTACGCCACAATGTGCCGCAAAAGGTCGTCCGTCTTTTTGGTAACAGCAGAGACCGGTCGATCGGTGATAACGATTTCCGCGCCATTGCGGCGATGCCTTCGCGGATATAAGCACCAGAAAAGAGCCAAGGCGAGGTGGCGGCCATCGGTGAACGTGCAGTTATGACTTATAGCAGACAACCTTATATCACAGTCATCTGTAGATATCTGCTCGGCTGCGCGTGTGGCGTACGCCGTACACTGCGTGGATTGACGGCGGTACGAGCGCGCCATGCTGCCGTTCGCAAGTTCGCCGCCACTGCGTCGTGCGAGACTGCTTTAAAGTGCGCCTCGCTTTGTAGAAACGAAAGTAGCTCGCTGTTGTTGAGCGGCGCGGGCACCGAGAAACATCGATGCACTGACGGCGAGCATATACTGCGTGTTTGACTATATAGGCGAAAACTCAAGTGCGCCGCGCATCGTCGTGCAGGGCCGCAAGAGCATCGTGGAGACGTAGAGTGCGCGTTGCTTGCAAAATGCTTGTTTTCGCCGCGTTGAACGAACAGGCTAGTCGCCGCACCCGTGCACGGTCCGGACTGAAGCAGGCACGAAGAACGTACATACGCGTGCATACGGCATACAGCAAGCGACCCGGCAGTGACTCCGCAAGCGGAGTAGGGGACGCGCTGCACGCAACTAGCCAGGGATGATCGGCTCCGCGTGGCAGTACCGCGCTTCGGTGAAACGGTGTCAGTTCACAGCAAAGGTGGGTAATTCACTCGTGAGCACGTAGCGGGCGTTGCTTCACGACGCGAAAAGGCTTGGCTTGTCACCGGAGGGATTGGGTGCACTTTAATAAAAGTGCACAGAAAACAACTGCTTGGCCGCTAAGCGCACGTTTTTAAAGGCAAGTCCATATACAACGAACTACTGATATAGCGACCACTTTTCGCGACACTTTCGAGTTTGTTATAAGCGGATTCGACTGTATATAAATAGCTCGCCGTTAGCATGGCGAAGAATGTGCCGTCTGTGGCCTAATCGTTTCGCGCCGCGCGCTGCGGAGCGAGGGGTCTTACATTCGACTCCCAGTGACGGAACTTTCTTCTCGTTTTTTTCTTTGCCATCTGTTAGGCTTTATATTTTACAATGTCATATCCGTGACGGAAATACATCAGTGGAGCCATGGTGGACCCCGGCATAAAACATAAAACGGGAAAATCGGTCCAGGACCGTTTTTTTCACGTCGGGCTCGCCGCCTGGTTTTCCGGCGAAGCGAGTGAACTTTCGGTGAGTTTTGCCGCTTTCGCCCCCTTCGAGGCCAGGTGTGAACACGCCTTTCGTATTGCATGCCCCGACGTGGAAAAGTGTTCGGTACATCCAAATTTCAGCTCTTTCTACACAGTGGAATTCGGCTGGGGAATTTCACGAATTCGCATCAGTCGGTCACATTTACATCAACGCCTCCTAAATTTGCTTACTATATGGGTTCGCAAAAGGCCTGGATTGGATTGGGTTGCAATTTTTGTCAATGTGGCTAGATCACGCACACAAATTTCAATTTCCGGGAGATTTTCCTGCGAACCGTATTAACGTAAGAAATGGTCGAAATCTGGGAGTCTCCAGGAAATTCCGGGAGACTCGGCAGGTATGCACTATGTAGCACGCCTTCGTTAGTTTGCAGGAAAGCTGTTTACGATTTCGGAGTATGTGAACATCCTTGGAAATAGGCACCGAGCGCGGGGCGAGTTTGGACTGGTGGCGCCTCTTTCGGTGGAGGCGTGGAACTAACGGCATGTGAGTGCCAGAAAGGAGCAGGCGCTTGCTGCGGGGACGCGGTGCTGGATGTTGGCTGCGCTTCATTGTGCTTGCTCTCGTCGCTTGTGTCCTGCGCTGCCGAAAAGCCCCGGGAACCAAGCCCGAGCAGACAGGCTGCGCTTTAGGCTGCACAAACAGCTATGCAAACATGGATAAAGCTGGGGAGTAGATCCAGTTCCATCGGTTCCCGTCTGCAATCGCCGTCGCCGACAGCCTTGTTCGCGCACCGGCCGCCAACGACGGCCCTCGTTGCGTCAAGCTACATGAAATACATAGACTGAAGATAGCTGTTGAAATATCAGAATCGGCGACGCATCGAAAAGTAAAGGAAAGCAAAACGGGAACAGGAGTTTGCATGATGTACACCGGAGGAACATGTGCGATCGGCCAAGCATTGCGTAAAGAAAGCCGAAAATCGAATAGGAGACGTAGGGTATCCTTTTCAAATGTTGGGAGACAATGTTAACGTGTAGGCAGAATAACACGGTATTAAATATTCGGCAGATCCCACGCCTTGTGGGAATCTGTTTCGTGCGAAGCAGTCAGCGAGTAGTTCTATGCTGCATTTTTTTTTTTGTTGAGCCAAGCGTTACGAGGTGGATCGACATGTTTTTGTAAGTGCAGTAGTTGTGTACACATCGTGGTCTTGCCAGGCACGTCGACTACACTGGCGTTCAAAGGGTAACTTATGGTCTGACGTAACGTCAGCACCCACATTACAGCACATACGTCAGTATTTTCGCAGTGAGGTGCACTTTACGGTGCGATTATGTGATCATACGTAACTTTCATTTGCGTATTCCTCCGAGGTCGAGAAACGCTTGAATTTATCTTGCTGAATCACATAGGAATACAAATGTACCGTTTATTACACTGCTATAAAAGCAGAGCAAACACTGGAACCACAGACGTTAACCTGACATGACGCCTGTATCATAGGAGTACATATGTAGTGTTTATTGCTTTGTTATAAAATTAGACAGCCAGCACCACAACCACAACTGACGTTGCACCGACATTACGCCTGCATAGGGTGTTTTTCCAAAGCAGATTCTAGAGCTGGCGTGGCTCTGTGGTAGAATACCTGACTGCCACCACGCAGAACCATTGGCTTCGATTCCTGCTGGGATCCTAATTTTTATTCTCTGCATTCGTCGGGTCAACGCTGACGTTGTCGGTTTTTCTTAACGCTCTCGCATTTTAATCAGATACGGCGGCGCTACCTGAGAACAGTGGGCCTTCATCCGACAAGACCACCGGATTATGATTTGTGGCTCTATGGGCCCCACCATAGAGCACTAAGCCGGCCTCTATCTGTATATTTAACTATGTATGCCGGTGGGCAAATTCTCGAAATTAAAAAAAATTTACCAATGTCTGTTCTCGCCGTTCCTGGGTAGATATAAACTGTCAATCACCTGTGGCGCATACCCGTACATCGATGCCAATGGTAAACGGGTATATGCCACACGTGTCTGAGGAAAGGATTTGACGACGTACGCAACAGGATTTTCACTTTATTCATGTAATGAGCAGACAGTCATATTCGTCAAATCCGCTTACCCTCCCATGCCAATTTTGGTCTACACCAAGTTTAGGAGGTGATCACGAGAGCACCCAGACGTAGGCGGCTAGATAAAGATACCTAGATAGAAACGCTCAAAGTGCCTAGGGTTCGCTAAGAAATGCTTCGCATTTAAAAAATAGAAATGGTGCTACTTACATCTAGCTCCACATCGTAGCTTATCGCGCTAAACTTCGTCCGTGATACCGTGATGTCGCGCACGTGACCTGCTTCGTGCAAGCGGAGACCCTTCTCTAGAGCAGACGCACGAAAACGCGTACGCCAGCTGGTCAAGTCTTTGAAAATGCAGCGCAAAAAAACTAACACCGCCATGGGTGCACTTGCGCTGTCAGGACTCGCCTTCGCGCCAGGGGCCCTCCAAACAATAATGAGGAACAGCGAGTTCGGCAGTTAAAATGCAAAGATGCTTATTTTACATCGTGTCGCCAATCGGGCCTGCCTCATTTGCAGTCCCGAAAGGGAGTAGGCATCGTGCCCCCTCTGGTCCGTCTCCGAACGAAAACAAACGCCTAGAAGCATAGCACCACGCAAAGAAGCTGACTCGTTTGATGATCCGACAGCGCTCATCGGTGTGGACATGAGAGGGACACCGTGTCATTCTTTCTAGATGACTTGGTGGCCATTAAACGCGTCCACGACCGCAAATGACTGCGTGGCAGTCTGCCTGAAGCCTGACGAAGGGCCCCGCGTTCTGAACACATTTCTGAGAGTCGAACGCTTCGTGCATTGTTCAAAAGACCACTGTTGCTGCCGCTTTTCTTTGCCTCTCGGCAACAAACGCAACACGCAACAGCATACAGCTTCGAATTGCTCAAAAAGAAACGCCGCGCTTCTCTTCGAATACGTGCCGAAAGTAGCAGAGCCTGCTCCGCGTCGTCTGCTTCACATGCCAGTGCTGTCCCTGCCGCCGCTTGGGGCGCTTTTCAGGAGAGGCGTAGCTGGCGCCTTACGACGGCCACCCGGTGCTTATACAGTAAAAGCTCGTTAATTCGACTCTCGTTAATTCGGAAAATCGGTTAATTCGGACACGTCATCTGGTCCCTGTAAATATACGCATCACTCTATGAGACTGGGCGCTCGTTATTTCGGACAGATTTGACCGCAAATCGGATAATTCGGCGACTTTCGGGGCGCTGGCGAGGCTCGAAAACGAAAAAAGAACAATTCGGAACAAAAGTGAACCTCTAACGCAGCATCGCCATGGACATCAATTATCGACTTGGCTTGGATTGAGACTGGTTCAACGCCTTTTTTTCGCGTGTGGGTTTTGTTGCTTTGTTCCCGTTGGTGTGCTGCATCGTTGATCGCCGATTTATCGAGGAACGATTCAGTACGGCTCCTTTAGCTTGATCGTTGCTGGTGCTTTTGTGCTGACTTCTCATGCGACCGCACTCTCCGCCGATGGCAACGCCGGCGAAGCGGCCCAAGTACGAGACCAAGGACTTCACCACCAAAGCAGAAATTTTGCGTGCTCTGAATAACGGGCTCTCCTGACAAGAAGTGATGAAGAGTGATGAAAGGGGATCCTTCAATCGGCGGCAGGAAGCAAGGAACGAGTAACCGTACTTTTATCCCCCAACGTGACGGGAACAGAGCGCTTGCCGCTTCTCGTTATCGGAAAGGTTCAAAAGCCACGCTGCTTTAAGAACATCAACAATCTTCCCGTGGATTACCGTGCCAACCGAAAAACGTGGATGACGGGTGAAACTTTTGCGGTACTGCAGACATCATTTGAGCTGCTGAGCACCTTGAAGGGCTCAGAAAAATTGTGTCCGCGCGAATTTCTGCTCGAAAACAGACAAGCATCCGCGATTACTTTGTTAAGTAAAGGTATGTTGAAAAAACTCGTGCATTTATTGTGTTTATTTCGGCCATTCGATAATTCGGACATTCGGTTAATTCGGACATTTTTTCCGGTCCCTAGAAATCCGAATTAACGAGCTTTTACTGTAGAGATGTGACCGTATCTGCCCAAGAGAAAGGAATTTCTTTGAGAGTAATTCCCAGAACGAAGAGTCTCTGCACGAACCACGCGGTCGCCTGAGAGCGTAGCTGAACACTGCGAGAAGTCCAATTCCGGTGTTGCTTCGTGGCCTCAATGTGCCTCTTGCTTGTAGCATGTCACTTTACCGCTGCAAAACCATGCTGTTCGCAGTTAATAGTCTGACTGCAGACAATGCAAAATCCACTGTCATCGCTGCCTTGGCGACACCTAGATGATACAGTGTCATCATTTTCGTCCACCTTGTTCAGGATGTCGACACTAAACTTGGTGGAACAACTTGAGGCTCTGAGACGGCGACACGAACAATGCAAAAAGCAATACCCCTCAAGAAACGTGTAGCGATACGCTTTTTACTGATCCCGCCGAGGACGGAATAGTTTTTGTTGCTAGCCATTCCACGGCGAACCTAGTTTTCCACAATTTTTGCTATCCGACTGGAGTCGTGTTCCGTGAAAATCCAACACGAAGCTGCCAATTAAAGGGGTGGTGCCACCATGTTTGTGGCTTGCACGTTCTTTGCTGTAAGCGTTTCCTATAGCTCCAGGAAGCATGATGCACGCACCAAGATTCATGTATTCTCGCTAAATAATTTAACATCGCCTTTTTATGTGGACAACTTTCGGTTTCTGGGTGCCGAGGTTGGGCAGTGATGGAGAAGTGTAGGAGGCTTGGTCACGTGACCACACAAGACTGACGCACTTACCGTATTTACTCGATTCTACCGCGCCCTCGATTGTAACGCGCACCCGTTTTCCGCGACCAAAAAAAAAAAAAAAAAAAAGTAATACATCGATTGTAACGCGCACCCATTTTTCATGAGAGAAAAAGAACAAAAAAGTCCGTAGGAGTCAAACTTCGCACATTCAGAAGAACAAGTATTTGGGTTTTAAAGAACTAAAGTTTCAAAAAGTAAAACACAAAGTCAAAAAGCGGGCCTCGCCGCTAAAACTGTCACCACTACGGCGGCGATACGAGTCGCGTAATGGATCAGTCCTCGTCGCTGTCAACACTCTTCGATTTCGGGAAACCGGCCCTGCTTTTGTCCACAGAAACTTTTTCGCGAAGCTTTGCTGTAAAAAATCTTCTGCTTCTGTTTGCGCCAGTCTCGCACGCACGTTTCGGGAACTCCGAACGACCGCGATGCGGCCCGATTTCCGTCCGTCTCTTTGCACATGTAATAACTATTCTTTTAAATGCGGCATCGTGGTACACTAGTCGAGTATTTGGAATCGGCACTTCCATGCCGTCGATGCGAACGCAGAACGGGATGACAATCTCCTCAGCACACGTACGAACTGAAAAAATGGCAGAAATGGCCAAGGCGCGTAGCGCGTAGGAGGCAGCCATTTTGAAATGTCGATGGCAATACGATAACCGAGTTTCTTTTTTTTTTTTTCGGTACTCGATTCTAACGCGCATGCGATTTTTGGACTCGTTTTCCCGGAAAAAAGGTGCGCGTTAGATTCGAGTAAATACGGTAGCCAGGAAGCGATCGAAACTCGGCGAGTGAGGTAGCAACCGATGCTTTGCTGGTACTACAGTGAACTAGAATATATTCTAGTTCACTACAGCCGGTATGCACGTTGCGGAGGTGGCAGAGGTCCGGAGGTCACTCACATCACTACAGCAGACCTGGTGTGACGTCACTACAACTTTCGTTGCCTTTCCTATACAGCTATGTCAGAGTTGGTGCGCTAGCGATGGGTTTCAATCGGGAGAATGGGCATTTAGGTACACTTTGGAAGTAAATTAAAATATATTCTAGACGTTTGCTGTGTCCGACCCTTCGTGTGGAGTGTCCTTGCATACAGAGGAAACCCACAAAAGGCTTGTTATAGCCTCGAAATTTGATGGCACCACCCCTTTAACTGCGCCAGTTCATGGCTCGTGCGAAGCTTGTCCGCCATCTTGCCAGCTTCTCCGTTTGCGATAACTGCGGTTAGGAGACTAACTGCTGTTGTGTCTGCTGTGTAGCTACCCCTGACCGTGGTTAGCCGTAACCGTAGTCAAATGAACCACAGTTAAGGCAGTCGGTGTGACAGGGGTATAACACTGGTTCGAGCAGCGGAACTTTAAAAATGGGGCAAAAACAAGACAGACAGGGATGTCGCTGTACTAACAACCGCAATTTTATTTTTATGTTGTTGCGACGGTGCGGTCAAACCAGCTCGCAGCGAGCCGCTCCTTCCGAGGTGCATTTTTGGGGGTCACACCAATTTACGAAAGTCTGGAGAGGATTATGTCGGCCTCCAGAAGCCTGAGCAAGCCAATCTGCGTGTGGTCAGGTCCCCCAGAAAGCGCCGGGTGGCGTGCCGCATGGCAGCTTGGGAGTGTCGCATTTGGCGCAGTTTTGGCGCAGAACAACGGAGATGTAGCAGGATGTAGCAGGTTTCATATCTTGGCACAGTTTGGCGCAATTGGCGCAGCTATCGCATCACTGCATTTCGTTCCGACACCCTGGAAGTGTATGTATGGCTGCACTGCCATAGTTTTGCGTGCACTGCACGCACACTTTGACCTCGTTTTCCCGTCGAGCTGGTATTCGATTTTTTTTCGTGTTTTAATTTTGTTAGCTACACTCCCTGCTAATTTATTGCTTCTGTCATGTGCATCAATCACGCATTGGCAATGACTGTGTCTGCAAACTATGAAATGGCTGCATGACCCAAAACGGTTGAAACTGTAAGCAGAAGGTAACATGCCTGCACTATCTAATGGGGCTGAGCTTTAAACGAGTCATGGCCCCATGCACGAACGTGACCATAGGCCCCAACTTTCAGAAGCAACTCACAAAATAGTAACACCTACAAAAGTAGCACCACTATACGACTTAACACCTGCACTAACTGAACATGTTCACCTAAGCATATCTGCAACAGACAGTACATGTTCAGAGCTAGTAAATGGCAGTACCTGCTGTTGAACAGGCCCCTGTGGACTGGCTGTATGCTGGGGCATCTGGTGGCCTTGACTGGGCTGGTGTGCAGAGCCCATGCCAGGCTGCATGGCTGATGGGTGTGAGGGTGGCTGTGCCATGTGCTGGCCACCTGGCTGTTGGCCCATGTGTGGCTGTTGACCATGCTGGTTCATTGCAGGGTGCTGTTGTGAAGATGGCTGGTGTTGCATTGGCTGCAACAGCCCACAGAGTGGACAGCAATTAAGCATTATCAGCAGGTCCAACTATGAATGAAGTGCTACACAACATTTACATTTTCCTACAACCTATGACACGAGAACGAAAAGACGAATTAGTGAAGCTCATATACTTACTTGAAAGAAATACATTAAACTCTCGATACTTCAAACTGAAGGAGACCTTAAGATTTTCTTTGAATTATCAGACGTTCTCATAAGTATGACTCTGGGCAACATACCAACTCATGCTGTGATGTTTATTGCTTCCCAGTGCTACAGAAACATCAGACAGCTCTGCATGATTGCTAGTAAAGCTTTCAGCACTCAAGTTCCCAGCAGTCCCATTGAGTGGCACCGGAATTGACAAGCATGATTTTATAAAGGAGGCATTCACTGACGTCGCAACATAGTATGAGCTTCTAGTCACGTGCTGCACAAGATATCAAGAAGTTCCACAGCCGCTCCCCTCCTGGCACCATTGGTAATGCACAAACAGCCATTTTGAATGTTTTCGTTGACGTACATGCTGCCATTTTGAATGTACATGCTGCCTGACGTCATCACAACTAGCTATACTGGCACGTGAAGTCATCAGAATTGACACTGAAGTCTGACATCACGCTAGTGTTGATATGCGCCATGCGAAAATGCAATGTCAAAATAAAATACCAACATTTACCGAGCTTTACACTTGCGCAGAGCTGTCTCTGTATACAGGAGATTTGTATGGCAGCGTATATTCACCTTAGAAAATTCGTGTCAGCACCCCTTTAACTCTTTGAGATTCGAATTTTTTCGTGTAATGCAGTCCAAAATTGTGTAATTTTTTTATTGCTGAAATAAATTCTTCACACAATTCTATTTAAGAAAAAAATTCTCAAATTTTTGTGTGTGACCGTAAAGTGACAAAAAGATCATTTTTTGTTGTTACATACACATGGTTTATTTGTAGCAACATCAAGCAAAATCCCCCAAAAAGACACTTATACAATTTTTTATAAATAAAAATTATGCATTGTATTAAACATAGCTCACAGACATACAAAAATAAGTGCACCAGAGTGCTTTTCCGGTAAATGTTTGTGCTCCCCAAAATAGCAGAAAACTGAACCACAGCGTCGTTTGTGTAATTTAGTGCCACACGGAAACAGATGTAATCGCACACCGGGGAGCAATAAACGAGAGAGTCACAAGCGGTCAACCCTTGAGAAATTAGAAACCAGACAGCCATCAGCTTTGTGCGCATGAGAAGCAACAACCGCCCGAAGGACGAAACCGAAAGCAGCTGCGCCGTGTGCGAGCGTTCTGATGCGCAAGTCAAAGCAGCCACGCCACTTCGGAAAGCAAAAAAGAAAAAAAAAAAGCTATGGAGAGACATCAGCGCACAAAAAAAATTCCACGCATTCCCGAAGTGTGGCAGCACATGCCACACTTGATCGAAAAAGGCGCGCGTTTTAAACATACAGGCTATGCCATACATGTACGACGAAAACCTTCTGGTGCCAGTTAGGTGACGCTGTACATGTATGGCCAAAACCCTCAAAGGGTTAAGAAGCATTCGGCACAGGATAGACCAAGGTCAGACCCCCTCTTTTTCTTCCTCAGCATGCAATTCTCGGTGCGCATGATTTGGCTAGTTCGGCCATTTCGTAGCCACTGTTAGTGACACAAAAATGGGAATGTTCAGCTAGAAGCAACAAATGCAGCAGATATTTCCAGGCATGAAAAAGCAAAAAGTTTAAATTAATTGAATTTGTGTGTTCGGGCAGTTTGAATTAGGGGGCTTTAAAATACAGCAGGCATCACAGTTAAGATTCACACATTTTATTCCCGTTCTTGTGACCTGCTGGAAACTTGTGCTAGGCAATGCGATTGATGCATGCACCAAATGTCGCAAAGAACTGGTTGTCATTGGCATGATGGAAATACACATACAAATGCGGTCTGGTAGAGTTTGCTGTGCTTGGAGACTGAGGTCCAATTTCCGCCTCCAGATATTACAGTTTGTTTTATAGCGAAGGTGAGATGGTAACTTACTTGCCTACTATGTAGCACAAAGTGTGTTGCATTAGGCAAGAAAATGCTTTGAATTAAAATAAATAAAAACCTCACCGGTTGGTGATGCGGCTGCTGTGCTGGCATAGGCTGCTGCTGACTGACCATGCTGGAGGATGGAGGTGGAGGCCCAGATCGCCCATAGCCAGACATACCATGGGCCCCCATGGGTGGCTGCTGTCCAGCTCCAGGCCCGCCTTGAAGGCAACATACAACTCTAGTCTAACTACTACACTGCACAGGGGGAACACTACAAATACCTATTCAAACACGTCAGAGTGCACAACAAAGTGCAGCCGCCAATCTGTGCAACATAATATATCAGGCGTTTCTACTAAGACTCGGTGACATTCAAAGATGGCAGTTTTGCACATACGAAATGGGCGGTTCCACTGGAGATAACGTTGTCAGTGGTGACGCCCATACGGCAACAGATATTACATAGTAATTAATCCTAATTCCCAAAGATTAATCGGCTTGTGGGCTAATAAATTTAACAGACTCACCCTAATATGAAAATTAAAATGAACTCTTCGTATGAGCAACATCGGCTTTTGGATCTGAAAAGTATGATTACCTGTGGAACTGTGTCATGACTAATTTATTCTTTCCAGATCACATAAAGCCAAAACTGTGCCCAGGAGCAAGTGTACCTGGTCATGCTCCTCGAGGTAACGTTGCTGCTCACGTCACCAAATGACAGGCCGATAGCAGCCACACAAGCTAAGAGGGCTGCAGAAAGCAGAGTGCCTGCAGTTAGATGATGTAAACAGCAATGCTGGCTAGAGGGGCACAGAATTATGCACACGCTCTTAGACTGCTGAATTTGCCATGCTACCGATTCGAAAGCTTAACATCACATTCACAAAGGGCCGAACTTTATGATGAGTCCACTAAACTTAGCTCAAAAGGTAATTATTTTTTTTTTAATTAAGAACTAATTACCAAGCATCACTCAATGCCACAGGGTCGTCACCTTCGATGGCATGTCTCCAGTAGGACAGCCCTTATATTTGAAAATGGCTTTATTTAAAAATTACTTAATGGTATGCAGTAACAGCTGGTATAGCTTGAATGCAGAAATTTATCAATTCTACAACGTGGTTTTCAAATGTTCTGGCCTTGGAAAAACCCACCAGCTTTTGAGCAGCACCGAAGAATGCCCCTTCCTTTTCATGTTAATTGCTTATGCAATGCTCACTTGAACTAAATCCAATTTCTACTATACCGAACAATGCATAGAAATAAGAAAACATACAAGTACAGCACATTACTGAATTATTGCATTACATTCTAGGATTTTAAGCGCCAAAACCACGAGATGATTATGAGGCACGCTTTAGTGGTTTTGCACTGGAGTTTTAAGCATAAACGTCTTCATCCTTTGATCATATAGCATCCATAGTCACGTAAACCCTTAGGCTAGATGCATCTAGGTAATTCAATTATTAAAACAAGAGATGTTACCCCTCTCTGTTCCAACATTTCGTTCCTTTGAGGTTTTTTCATCGATGCTTATTATTCGAAACATATTCTGTATTTCTAATGTGCACTAATCGATCCGAGTGCCGAATTCAATAGACCGCTACACTGTTCGTTATTTGAAATTTTCGAATATTCGCACACCCCTACTGAACATTCTTAATTCCTGAAAATATGATATGGTGGCGAACAAAATGCTTGTCATATATTGACAAATTTAATATCCCTGAAGTCTGCACATCAGGTCAACTGAGAAGCTTGCAAGTGAGAAACATATTTTAACAAAAAACACGGCATGCAGGTAGTAGTAGCTGATGAAGTTAAGGGCAACACTGCAGCACCATGCGTAGTTTGGAAGGGATTCAAACCAAGATTGCAAATTGTAAACTGGCTTGGCTCAACACTCTTTATTTCACTCCAGTTCAGTTTAACTTCAGGGAAAAATCTATAAGTTTGCGAACCTGTTCGGCACAGAAAACCACCTTCAACACCTTGCACAATGTTATCGACTTAAAAGTAGAGCTGTGCGAATAGCAAAATTTTGGGTGCGAAGCGAATTCGAATAATAAAGATCGAGTGCGAATCGAATCGAATAATTTCGAATAATTTTCGAATATTTCTCAAACATTTTTCGAATAATTCGAAGTGAAATTACAGAAAAAGTTGCAGAGAATCTCTAAGTATGTTCTTGTGAGATCGCAACATGAAAGTGTTTCTTTTCGCTAGGTTGATGAAGTGCTGGTGGGGTCATATTTCATAGTTGTCGTTCTTATCAAGAGTGAGGCAATGTAGAGGCCGAATTGTATCTATGTACATGATTTGGTGCGACCAAAGTGTTGCCGACAACACTTTACAGGTGATAGGCAGAGATGCCATTTCCTCAGCCTCTTCTCCTCTTTCAACTGCTGTGGAAGGCCAACTGATGTGGTGGACAAGGGTGTGCTCCCTTCAAGTCCGGAGTTCCAAATCTGCCTTGTAGACGTCAACATATAAGAACATCTGAAATTTTGGATGCTAAAAAACTTCGGCGTCCGATTTTTCGGACTTCCTGCCCAAATTTCAGGTCCAAAACAGCATTAATTGAGCCCCCAACTCTGCCACATCTTTCATCTCCATGTTGGACGCAGCGTTTTCTTGAGTTAATACATTTGCGACCGTAGCGGAGCTCTAAAGGCCTCTAAAGGTAGCTTTGCCGCAATACGGGGGTGTGATGAGGTGAAGCATATTGAAAATCTACGGACCACTTCCAAACCGACGTTGACTGTCTTTTGGCCAAGTTCGACCGTAACGGACCTTGAAAGGCAGCTTTGCCGCAATACGGGGGTGTGATGAGGTGAAGCATATTAAAAATCTAGGGACCATTTCCAACTGGAATTTGTCTCTTGGCTAAGTTCGACCGTAACGGAGCTTGAAAGGCAGCTTTGCCGCAATACGAGACTGTAATGAGGTGAAGCATATTAAAAATCTGAAGGGGTCACTTTTAATCGGACGTTGACTGCATTTGTCTTTGGGAAGTTCGAATAGTTCGAATAGTAAAATTTCAGTGCGAATCGAATCGAATAGCAAACACTATTCGAAAAATATTCGAAATTTCGAATATTAGCACACCCCTACTTAAAAGTGCTAAGCTGAAACGCTCGAGGCAGTACTGCTCAAATGAGTGCCCTTGCAAGTTCACCAAGTCTTGTAATTTGCAATTTTCCATTTAATTTCCTTTTCATTTCCAATCGTGTTGAGCCGAGTGCAAGGCACATCCACAAGTTTTGTCTGGTTGTGAAAGGAATTGTCCACTGGTCAAATGGGAACAATAATCGAAGTTTTTACATATCTGAAATTTACTGAAAACAGCTACAGCATGGCATACTTGCAACGACTGCCACTGGACTGCATGGACAGCGCGTACGGCCCTTTGATGCACCAATACCTAAGCTATCTCTTTCACAGTTCTTTCTATTGCCTATCATACTGAGGACGGGTAAAACAGTCTAAACGACCGCCGATTATAGATTGAAATTAAATAAAACAGAAAGTTTCACAGAGTCTGTCTGGCAACAAAACTAAATTCGATGCATATACATCACATGTGAGAAGGCAGGCTTACATTAGTGCATGATCACATTGAAATAAATAATAAAAATAAGGGCATTACATCATGAATGCTTCTAGTGATGCGGTGCAGCCTACGTTCAGCTAAAGGTTACAGAATAATGCACCATTTTGAAGCAATACAAACAAGTTTCAACTGGTAAAATATTAAATTGCGATATCTAAATCAAGCCAGCAAATTGAGAGGCTGCACAAAGGCAAGACATGCTATCAGTGGTTATTAAACATTTTTGCACATGTGACCGCCTCCGTGTGTTTCATCATTACACCGCAATCACCATATCACCTGGAAGAGTGAATTTGAATCTGTCTCGACATGTTGACGGAAGCAAATGTTGTTACTTGTACTTTAAGTCAGCTTATTCCAAACCGATACTTTTTTAGGCTCAGGTTCAAACTGATTTAAACACCCTAATTCAAACATGGCTATGCATGGTTTTGCAGACAGCAAATTCATAGGCTGCCCAAGGGAATGCATGCTTACTCAATGGATAGTATAGCAATTACTGTGCATACCGTATATACTCGTGTAAGGGCCGCACCCATACTTTGGAGGGGGAATTTCAAAAAAAAAAAAATCAAAAAGTCCCGCCAGAAAAGTGTAGTTAGTTAAACTGCAGCTAGATGGCGCTGCCAGCTTTTCCGCTTCCGCCGACCTCGACGGCGCCATTATTGCTTTGTGTGGCGCATCGTTGGCTTCGTGTGGGTAGCTTGCCAGTGTTTCTTCAGATCGGTGTTGTCGGTGTCACTTTGTCTGTAGTAGTGAGCCCTGTTTGAGCCATCGCAGGTGAGGGACGATGGGCCGGCACTTGAGATCTTTCACTGCAGCCTTTAAACTGCAAGTGATTGAATATGCCGAGGAGCACGGCAAGCGAGAAGCTGGACGCAAATTTGACGTCAATGAGAAGCGCGTGCGTTACTGGATGAAACAGAAAGATGCCCTCGCCGCTACCAACAGGAGCCGAAAGGCATTTCGCGGAAAGAAGTGCAAGTACCCGGAACTCGAAGGCGAACTTGTCAAATATGTCATCGACACTCGAAGGGACGGCTACGCCGTCTCAACTGACATGATCCGCGTGAAAGCCCTGGCCATCGCTCGCCACATGGAAATACCCCAGGCACAATTCAAGGCAAGTCGGGGGTGGGCTACGCGGTTTATGAACCGTAACCAGCTCTCCATCCGCCGCCGAACAACGCTTTGTCAAAGGCTTCCAAGCGAGTACGAAAGCCATGTGATTAAGTTCCATCGCTTTGTAAATGGTCTCAGGAGGGAGCATGAGTACGACCTCTCCCAAATTGGGAATGCAGACCAGACTCCTGTGTGGTTCGATGCACCAGAAAGCACCACAGTGGATTTAAAAGGTGCGAAAAGTGTGTCTGTGCGCACGACCGGCGCAGAACGTCAAAGATGCACTGTGATGCTGTGCATCACGGCAGACGGCAGAAAACTTCCGCCGTACGTCGTATTCAAGCGAAAGACTCTCCCTAAAGAGAAGTTCCCTCAGGGAATCATCGTATGTGCCCAGGAAAAGGGTTGGATGTCCGAGGAACTCGTGGTAGATTGGATAAAGACCGTCTGGGCAAACAGACCTGGAGGCCTGTTACAACAGAAAGCCCTCCTTGTTCTGGACAGTTTCAGGGGCCACTTGACGGACCGCGTGAAGAACCGACTCGCCACGACTCGTACGGACTTGGCCGTTATTCCTGGAGGACTGACGAGTGTGCTGCAGCCGCTCGACGTCTGCGTTAATCGGCCGTTTAAATCGGAATTTTGCCGATGCTACTCGGAATGGATGGCTGGAGGCCATCATGAGAAGACCCCTACAGGACGGCTGAAGCGGGCATCGCTACAACAAGTGTGTGCGTGGATTTTGAGTGCGTGGCGTGCCGTGTCACTTGAAACAGTCGCGAAAAGCTTCAGGGTGACTGGAATTTCAAACTGCATGAGCGGCGCTGAGGATGAATGTCTCTGGGAGGACGCCGACGCCGAGGCGAGCTCTTCCGAGAACGAGGACAGCGATAGCGAAATGGAATCGGAATAAAAACATTCCTGGAACGTCATTTGCGACTCTCTTACACTCTGCTACTGTCGCGGACACAGTGCAGACCTTCGATGAGCTGTCATCGGCCTGATTCGTGTAAGGGCCGCACCAAGCAAAAATTTCGAAAAAAAAAAGTGCGGCCCTTACACGAGTATATATGGTAAGTGACCATGTTTTTGTTCAGGAACAGGATCATCTGCAGAATAATAGCTGTTCTCAAGGCCAGAAATACTCTGATGAGTACATCTGCACCAGTCTGTCCAAGTAGACAATAACTGCTGTTGCCTCATTATCTGAATACAGTTGAACCCGAATATATCAAACCTGAAGGGGGTCACAAAAGGGTTCTATATATACGTAATTCATAAATAAAATATTGTATATATTGAAAGTATACTCAAGCAGATTTTACAACTGTTTGATACACACAATAATTCATTCTATGTGGGTTCGATATATAGAGGTTCAACTGTAGTTGAACCGAGCTGGTCTGCAAAGATCAGGTGCCCAAAAGACAAGTTGACTGGTTATAAATCAGAATTTCTCTAGCCCTCATGATAAAAATTATATATCCATCTTAGTGAAACAACATAATATATGAAACAGGGCACACAGAAATGCATTTGAAGACATGTCAGCTGTGCCCCCTTTTGTTCAAATGGCTGCAGAGAAGCAATGACAATGTCCTTTGCATATGGGGCAGTAAATCATACAAACTCCAACTCTTCTTTGCACAGTTCCTCGTTTGGTGCATGAATGTAGCAGCTTTACTGAAATGGTGCAGACTGCCGAATTTTCCCATTATTGCACATAGAGTGCAAATACAAGTATTTTGCATCCCTGTAGAGACGATCCGACAGATCAGCCCCAAGGACTCCCTCCCGTGGCGAGTCAAACGTCATCAATGCTGCATCATGTTTTGTGTGTGTTACACTGGCATGTATATGTTACATTATTTGTATAATTTGGCTAGCTGGCTCACTATGTAAATAAACTGGCATGTAATGATTATAATATTAATATCCAAGGTTTGATGTCCCAAAACCCGGTATTATTATGAGAGACGCCGTAGTGGAGTGCTCCGGAAATTTCGACCACCTGGGGTTCTTCAACATGCGCCTAAATCTAAGTACACGGGCCTCAAACATTTTCGCCTCCATCGAAAATGCAGCCGCCACGGCCGAGATTCGATCCCGCGACCTTCGGGTCAGCAGTTGAGCGCCATAACCACTAGACCACCGTGGCGGGGGGCATGTTATAATAAGCAAGATTCGGCTGGCGGTCTTGCTATGTAAAAGGCGCAAATAAATGTCCATTTGTTTGTTCAATGGTGTGTACTACTTCTGTTCCATGAGCAAGAGAGATCCCACAACCCATCTACTGTACATCAACAAAATGAGCATGGCAGAGTTTTTGAAATGCGCCCACTAGTCATACACAAATGCACTTTGTGTGCTGGCTTTGCTAACTGTGCTTTTCTCGATCAAGCACAGAAATTATCAGGTGCCTTCGAACAATTTGGTACTTGCAGACCCCCCCCCCCCCACACACACACACACACACTAAGTGCCGCTTACAAAACCCACTTTTAAAACCCTCATTGTAGCATAGTTGGAAGATAATTCTTTCAAGAAACTTTTCTCTGACAGCCATGAAGAAAAAGTGTTGCAATCGCTACGATGGGCAGCCTCCAAGGAGTTCTGCCTCTTGGTTTATTAGAGCCCTTACACCAGGCTGGAACTGCTGTGGAAACTAACGACTCCTAACAGATTTAAATCCAAAGCTCACTGAAGTTGCTAAACATGGATAATAAATTTTGTGGAAATATGCAAAATAAAGAAAGTTTCCGGAAAGGGAATAACTATTCCACACCTCACGGCAACACAAAGCAACAGAGGTTTCACAGGAAAAAAAAAAAGCTTCACAGTTCCTCTACCACTTGACCTATATGAATTTTCCTTCAATCATGAAGCTTTCCAATAAATCCATATACCAGGGAATAGCTTTCTGCGACTATGCAGCCAAACTACAGACCCGTAGCATGCATGTTATAGTGCCACTGGATACAGCTCCAAATTTAAGTGCTTGCTCGATAATATATCAATGCACTGTTGCACTCAGATTTTCAGACTGAATAATATTTTGAGATACTTCAAGCATTTTATGTTAGGCCCCAGTGAGAATTTATGCCAATTAACTATAACTACATCACAAAATTTAAAAAAAAATACACATTTTCAGGAACTCCCAGGACTGTGCTACTTTACTACCCTCCACCAGCAAGGACAATGGGAAATTCACTGAACTCGCACATACCAGGCACATTACATGTGCAGTACGTGGCAGTCAAGAAGAATCTCACTCAGATTTGGCGAGATTAAAACAGAAATAAACTATATTTGTTCTAGAGATTCCAGCCTGCCAGACATGGCACAGCCACTATGACAGTCTTTGGAAAAAGCCCGGCCCTCGCACCGCATAAACTAATATTGAAAGTGGTGTCAAGCCAGTCTGGACTACTTCTGTAGACATATACTATGTACATGTGGGGTAGCTCTGGCCCTGTAGCTACTGCTGCACAGCCACAGATGTTGACCCAGTGATTAAGTGGATGACAATGCTTTCACTCAGGTTATGAACAGTGTGCCAGACAAAAAGAAAAACAGCCATGCAAAACTGTGCACAGTACCTCTGGTCACATAAAGGCATGAAATAATTCTAAAACAGAAAAGTTATGGAGAACCAACCCTAGCTAGCATTCAAGAATGCATTTAGCATGCTTTGGAGGGGGAGTCATTTGTGGCATTATGTTCCTCTCTGTTATGGGTGATGCCCTCCCTACCACCATGGCAGGGAACCTAAATGCAAGAGCTATCTTGCATGTAGGCTACCTTACCCGTAAGCAAACCTCATGGACCTGTTTGGAACCCTATGGGGCGTCTAAACAGGAGAGCATCTAAGAATTCAAGTCCAATCGTCTTGCCATGTGCAGTCAGCATGAAACAGCAGTGCTGTACCATTGATGGTACAGCACCGCAACTTTAGGTTGAAAACAACCACCTTATACCTGGTGAATAATCGCTTTTTTTGCCATCATCAGTGTCTTGTAGTTGCCACGTTTATTATCCACAATGGTGCTGACGCAGATCAGGCCAAGCTGCAGAAACATCTGACAACGCCAACCCTCAAACACTAAAAGGGAACGACGTTGGGCTAGTTGGTGTTGCAGCGATCGTATTGTCGTTCTTTGTCCGTGCTGTATTCATATGTGCTGTCATTCACTTTTTCAAACCTCAAACGCCAGACCAAGCTGCCTTCAAGCTTGGCTTGGCCTGCGGTTTGGCTGTGGTGGCCATTCAATAGATACGTGATGGGCTAAAGCAAAAAAAAGCAACCATCACGTGTAGCAGACAAACATAACCTTCAATACTGGCAATTGTAATTTCTGCGTGGATTACACTGGCACAATCTCCAGCCATAGCCTGTGCAACCTTTCAGTGCTGACAACCAAGTAAAAATACTGTAAACATCGCTGTCATGGCAGTTGACATTTGACCAGCCAGTCTGAGTCCGAAAAATCAAACGGCGCACTGTGGAGCGTCCGAATTTTCGGTCATGAGTTTATATTACTTCAATGGGACGGGTGGCGCCGTCACAAAGGCGTCCGAATAAACTGTTGGCGACTGTATTGCACGAAACCACCAGCACTACACCACACTGCAGAGAGTAACATTGTGCAGTGCTGTGTAAGACTATACTGTCTTCTGGATCAGTTCACGAAAACAGTACGACGGGGACATGAAAGTGGCTTCAGATCCCAAACAATGCTAAACACTCAAAAAAGAGAGAGAGACCAGTGCACATCAATTTTGACTGCCTCAGTTCTTAAAGAATCAAGCATCAATTCCTTAATACAGTAGAACCCCGCTGATACGTTTTTGAAGGGACTGTAGGATATAAACATAAGAGACGGGAAACGTAAGAGCCGAAAAACAGGAAAAACGGCAAAATATTTAGTGGTACAGAATTTTATTTCAATTCTCACGAGCAGCACGAAAATTGGCGCGCTCAGCCGCGATCTAGTCGATGGATAGAAACGCGGAGCTTAGGACAGCCTCATCGGACGGCCTCATCCACAGAAATGTAATCAACGTATGTGATTTTTTTAACACCAACAGGTGTAGGCATGAAAGAACTAAGCACACGCAATCACGACCGGCGCGGCGAGTCCGACCGCGAACCGCACGCACGACCATGCGAGCTCCAACCAGCTCGAACTCCTCCCATTCTCCAACAAATAACGATGATGATGAGTCTACGCCAACGCGATGGCAGAAGTGAATGCCAATCTCGAAGGCCTTGCTTTCGCAAGCAATTACGTCATACACGCTATGTTTGTGCAATACAGATCTCAAAGGCTATGCTTTTGTCAATAGTAAATGCCAATCTCGAAGGCCTTGCTTTCGCGAGCAGTTACGTCATAGACGCCATCTTTGCAATTTGAATCTCGAAGGCCATGCTTTTGTTTGCATCAATTGAAAGATTCCGTTGCTTGCGCCTCTCATGCGGCTAATATTACGGTCAAATGAGGCCAAGCTGCGTGAAAATGCACCATGGCCGCTCTCTTTCGTAGTCACTCGGTCGGCTCCGAGCGCACTTCGCGACGTATCATACGGGAACGGTCCGACAGTTACGACGTAACAGCGGGGTTCCCAATACATTGTATTCTATGGGAGCTATGCCGGGACTGGCGGAAAACGACGTAACAGCCGGGAAAACGCAGCAGTGAGGAACGTAACAGCGGGGTTCCACTGTATGTACAGAATATCCAAATGCTTGACATACATATTACTCAAGGAAGTGAGAAGCAGCTGGGGACACTGCCAGTTCAATTTGCAAACTACCTGGAGCTGCTTGCTGCTGTGACTGCATAGATGTCCCATATGACTGTTGGCCAGGCATGAGGCCACCTGTAGCGGGGCTGCCTCCTTGATCAGGCCCTCCTGGACCACATGGTGGTGGCTGTGATAGACAGGCAGCAATACACAACCCGATTTTGCCATAATTTCTAGTATGAACTTTCCAATGTTTTCAGATTTGTGAGCCCTACTAGTTAAAAGGAAAAATTAAACAGCAAGATTTAAAAAGGCCCCGAACTATTTCACAAGATTAAAAAATGTCTTGGAACGAGTTAAGTGCCTCCCAAAAGTACATTATTCGAAGAATGTGTAAATAGGTCCTATAGTCTGATACAAGTTTAGGCGGAACTGGCATTTCCTCCTCAAAGGCTGATGAATATGAGCTTCCACTAACAGACGCACACTCTAGACTGATGTCACGAGCCGGACTGCCAGCGACTCCGCTGTGCAGCTGACTGGGACTACTACTTTAATCGCGGAGGCAATTGGTTGTCACGGTTCGTTCATCTGGACAGCCCATGAAATATGAAATAAAACCAAGTGACTGTGCTCATGCACCACTGTATTGCAGCGCTCTCAACCATGCTTTGATCGAAACAATCGTGCTCGCAGACCGTGGCGAAATTAGCGGCCATGGCTCTAGGCATCAGCTTCACAGCGCATCATTTTTTGATGGAGGCACACAGCAAGGAAGTGCCATCATCCCTGATAAGCAATAAGTTGATGGTCCACGCACAGTTTCGCTTGAAGCATGGCTGAGGGCGCTACAACACTGTAGCGGATGAGTGCAGTCACGTGGTTTTATTTACTATTTTGCGGGCTTTCTTTAAAGGGGCTCAACAACCCTTTTCCAAGTGGCTTCATTAAAGGAGTTTATAGCCTCACGATTAGACTGGTGAAAAAATTTTTAGAATGTCAAGTACAAGTGGAGTTACAAGGATTTGCTTTAAGCGTTTTCTTTCTCCTTTCATACCAGCAAGCGCACTGAAAGTTACGCGAGGGGGGGGGGGGACGGGGCGTGGTGACAAGGGGGCAAGTTACGTCCGTTCGTCAGCGCGCATCACGACATTTAGCACTTTCTTTTCTTTCTTCTAACCCATGGTTTACTTTCAGCGTGATCGTGAGTGATCACACGGGCACGTCGCTGCATCCCGCAGTGACCACAGCAACTATCTTAAAAACACAGCGCTAATTTATACATGGACAGAAGAAACAGCAAACGAGGACTGGCACTGACTGCCAACAAAGCTTTTATTGTGCGTGCACAAGTATATAGCTTATGAAAGAAATGAAAGGGGGGGGGGGAGAGGGAGATGGATGCTGATGCACGAGGTACTAAAAACAGGTGTGTAGATGGTTAAGATCGCTGTAGGAAACTGTATTCCTTGTCAGACAGGGTGGGTGACGGGGTGCTGACACACACTGAGCCTCTGCGCATCATCGTAAAAGTCTCGAAAATTTCTAGAGCGCGATTGTCATTGTAGTTGCGTAGTACCTTGGTGTCTTGAAGCAGAGGTGCGCATCAGCATCCATCTCCCTCCCTCTCCCCCCCCCCTCCTTTCTTTCATAAGCTATATATTTGTGCACGCACAATAAAAGCTTTGTTAGCAGTCAGCGCCCGTCCTCGTTTGCTGTTTCTTCTGTCCATGTTTAAATTAGCACTGTGTTTTTAAGATGGACCCGTACCAACAAGCTCGCACCCAAACTCTTTTAGATCAGCAGTAACTATGTAGCTCATGATGCTCAAACCAGCCAATGGCCGTGGACTTATGGCGCAGTCACTTGAGTTTACGACATCATTTGTCGAGAGAAGAGCGAGCGATTTCTAGCTAACTTTGAGAATTGTAAATTCCAGGCCTATAATGTTTGGTTGACATGTTAAAAGAAGCCTCGACTACCGATCAGCAGCGTTTTGCGACCATGCTGAAAAAGTGTTGCGGCGCCCCTTTAAACGCCGGAAAAAATCATTACACAGCACGTACATTGCAAGTAATTACAGTAATTTTATTACCGCCAAGTCTGATTCATGCACAGCGAGCTGCCCTACATTTCAGAAGTTTACTTTTGCCTTGAATACTGACACCGCCTTACAAGCACTGTAACACACTCATATGGCTTCAGACCTAACACAAAACCCCTACATAGCCACAGTAAGGACTGGCTAAAAAGTCTTGCACAGACTTTGCAGACGGACCCTCAGTCTCCTCACAGTACAAAACCAAAAAAAGGTTTGAGCTTTGAGCACACATGTAACAAATAAGATGTCTTGCTACTTCAGGCCTCAGCCTAGAATAGGGGTAGGAAATGTGTAGAGGCACGATGAAGTAGGCCTTAAACTTTTTGCGCTGAACAACCAGCTCTGGGCTGTCTGGCAGTTTGAGGATGCCGTCTAGTCCAGGGACTCTGAGCCGCCAAAATCAATACTGACAGCCCATTCTTTACAATACAGTTTATTTCTTCTTCAAGGATCAATGCATTTGCTAAAACTGACTTTTTTCTGAGATTCTGTGTTCCAAAACATTTTTGCACTTGGAAGTACCCCACATTGGTGGCATCACGAAACATCATGACAGCGTTGCCTACGCAGCATCAAATCACTAAGCTCTTCTATGCTTACGGCCAACTGTAGATTTACTGCTGTTTAAATTGACCATGCAGCAGCACTTTTCAGTAATATAAAAGGCTCCATAATAGGTGATAGTGCACAAGCCTAACACTAAATTACCTTTTCATAAGGAAGACTGTTACAAAATATCAGCAAAAGCGTATGTATATATCTATGGTACTTAGTGTGCCCAAAAGTAATACTTACAAGTGATGCCTGCACCACTGGACCAGCATCTGCCACTGATGCCAAGTAGACTAGATTCCTGTGCAAAATTTGCTGATACCTACAAGGTGGAAAGCAAACTACACTTTTTACACAACCTTAACACTGAGAAAGGAGTGCATTAAAAACAGAACTACAGGAGTTCCTTTAGCACATTCGACACATTTGAAACACGAAAGCATTGAGTGAAAATCCATACTCACTGCAGACATTCCGAAGCTTTCCCTTTGTTTTGATAGTCGACAATAGCTTGTATTAGTTGGCTATTTTCATCCAGCATCTACGGCGAACAAAACATAGAGCCGGAATTATTGAAGTGCTCAGAAGTTGGGCGCATTTCATCATACGTTGTTGCTATATTGGTTTCAAATATAATGAACTCCACGCTTGACAACGTATGCTTTTCAGTAATGAATTCCTTCACTAAACCCGAGCAGAGCAACACTAGCACAATTATTCAAAAGTGCCGAAATTGTTGCCATATTGGTTTGAACCAGCAGAACCTAAGGCGTGACAGCCCGAGCCTTCTAGTACCGAAATTCTTCACTAGGCACGCACGCACCGGCGCTCACTATAGACAAAACGAACAATTACGCTACGCGCCTTTGGCCGTTTAAAAGAACCGCATAACGTGCCTGTCACAACATCCTGCATATAATGGATGCTCGTACAAATTATCACGCCCACCAGTTGTCCTTCAAGAAGTGAAAGCAACTGGCATAACTCTAGCGCTCTGCTAGCAAAATGAAGCACTGCTTAACGTATTTTCTGCGCCTTAGGAAGCTTAACAGCGCTACAAACTACCAACCTTTTGTATTTGAGCCGGACTCGGGTTATGTCGCCCTTTCTGCTGTTGAGCAAAGGCGACCGACATGTCACTTGGCTTGATGGGTCTTGGAGGCAGAGCACGTGGGGTGTTGTGCTCAGCAGCACCAATTAATGTACGGACAAAGCGCGAAAATGGAAAAATGACGACCTGCCTACATCGGCGGTACAGCGAAGCCAAACAATGGTTACGCGAAAGGAAGCGCGGATGCACAGTGTTCCTAGACGCGAAGAGCACGAATACCGGGAACCAGTGTTGCCGCGATATTTTCAGAAAAGGTTGGTTGGTTGGTTCAAGTTGGTTGGTTCCTCAGTTCTTTGGCTCAACCCACTGCGGGGGATAGGCCATGAAGCGGACGGTGCCTTGCTTAGGAAACTAATTCACTTAGTGTAGGAAAAAGTTGAAATGAAATGTTTGAAATGTTTAGGTGATGATCAGAATTTTCGAATCGAAACTTTTTCTTCTGTTTTCCTTTCAGTTCAGTAAAGTTATTGTTTAACTCCGCAGTGAAAAAAAGTAATGATTCAAATCGGAACGTGCCGGCTTACGTTCGCTTGCACCGCCTAATAAATAAATACCAAAATCGTGAGTTGGGCTAGTTTGTGGATGTTCATCGTAAAATAATTGACAGTGCAACGGGTTAAACACGGACAGAAAGAAGAAAAGGACACCGCGCTGAACTCACAACTAAATTTATTTTTATTTTTGAAAAGGAAGAACATATATTCAGATCAATGAGTCATCAAGACCGAGCACATGTGTCGCAACACAACATTAATCATGTCTTATCTAGCAGATACTTGTATTCGTCATTTAGAAGAATGATTGAAGGACGACTTATGCATGCACTTATTGTTGCATCTAATAAAAAAGGCTTCTATTTCAACCGTGCGCTGATCTCACATGTCTATATTTGATAGTGGTTTTCTGCAGGTGGGGTACACATCTACATGATCTACAATCGGATGCCAAATGAGACGTGACAGCGGAATCTGAAAGCGTTAACTCATGCTCACGTAGGCGTACGTTTGCAGTCTTGGCTAGTAACGGGTAACTAGTTACTTTTTTCAGGTAACTTGTAACTGTAACTAGTTACTTTTGAGTTATAGGAACTAGTAACTGTAACACTGTTACTCTTTTACACAGTAACTGTAACGGGAAATACCGCTACAGTTACTTTCTCATATATTCGCCACCTTTCACCTTTCCACGACACCATGGTGTCGTGGAAAGGTGAAGGGAGTGAAGGGAGTGCCTCCTAAACCCCTAAACTGCGAAGGGAGTGCACTCCCTTCGCAGTTTAGGAGGGGAGGTCGCTAATCTTCCCTGCAGAAGACCGAGGTTCGGTCTTTAACGCCCCAACTTCGAGCTTACTTCTAAACTACATTCGTAAATCAATCATGCTGCAACTACAGTTTACTAAGTTCGCGTTCGTTTTTTTTTTTTTTTTTCACATATATATCCTTTTGCTCACTTTTTCTCAATACCGTGAACTAGCGAAAAACCTCTTTAGATGTAATATCGCGTGACAGAAGCGTATAATTGACCAAGGCATCACGACTGGTGAATTGCGCAACGAGTGGTTGGTTTAAGAGCTGATCAATTACAAAGCTCATGGGATTGATCATTTTCAGCAACACAACCTACAAAGTGTGCAGCTGTGCGGGCGTTGCCTTACGGACGCGTAGTGAGTATTTCGCCAATTCAGAAAATGAAGAATTATGAACTGATTGTAAAAGGTTTACTCCGACTTAACACAACAATTATTAACAAAATGACCTATGCAGGTGGTATCCTCAGTATACACTGGTAACAAAAAAGGAAACAAAAAATGAGTGGAGGTCCAGTGCACTAGTCACGCATGTCTTTATAAACGTCTCGTAGGGGGCCGTGGTGCTTTAGTTGCAAGCCGATGCGCCGCAGCGAATAATCCGCGAATCCATAAGTCCCCCCCCCCCCCCCCTCAACTTTGTTCGCGAGCCAGCGTCGTCGCATTGTTTAGGCCAAAGCTATGTCCAGTTGTCCAACATTGTTCAACATGCTCCGTCTTAGACTGCGCTGCATGGGTTGCTTTAGCAATATGCCGTTTGTCGATCGTTTCCTGCCCGTTTTACCGATGTCAGTCGCGTCGCAATCCCCGCATCGTTTAGCAGATCACCTCGCTGTGATCGCCTGCAGATGTGCGGTCTTTGTGTTTCGCGAACACATGTTTTAAGGAGTGCTTTGCGCCCAACGGACGCAGAGCTCTCCGGACGGACTGACACAACTTTGAACGAATAGGGAATAGACGCAATGGACGTCGTCGTTACGCACTCTCCGTTCCGCTTCTTATGCGCTTCTGGGTATCGCTAATAAACGTCCTAGCATAATGCTGTCATTCCAGTGCATCAACTACGTTTTCCACTTCTACTGTCCAAGAACGTTTATCATTATTATTCTTAAATAAAGTCCCTTTTCACCAACGGTGCATGAACAACAACAACAAAAAAAAAACTTGATGCAAGAAAATGAGGCGTACACAAAGATTGCTGATGTTGGGCCATCTTTTTTGTTTCCTTCGTTTAGGGTTTTGCCACGTGCATTTTTGACAACCCGCGGCATGCCTTCGTACGTTTCAATTAAATATATTCCATCACTTGGTTTGTGATCTATTACATATTTCATACAGTAGCGGCAAAGTAACGATGTTACTTTTTCAGAGTAACTGTAACTGCAACAGAGTTACTTTTTTGGCTCAGGTAACTGTAACTGTAACACCGTTACTTTTTACTGGTAACGTGCCCATGACTGCGTTTAAGCAACGCCCCGTCAAACGGGGCGTTTGGCCTACGTAAATCAAGGCTCGATCTTTTATCCCGCAGACGTCCCAAGCAACGCTGGCCGACTGCCGACGTTTGGCTGATCACTGGGAACCCAGACAACACGAAAAGTCCTAAGGATGCCCCAAACAAGTACCTAAGTCCCACATCCAAAAAAGGAAGTCATATGGGTGTCCCGTAGACTTCAGCGAACGGATGCCCATTAAACATCCCAGAAGAGGACATGAATGGGTGGATGCTTGCATGCCTCATATCAACCACGCGTTTTTAATCTACTTACTCATATTAGCACACATATATGCATGTTGTCTTCATGAATTAATAACGTACATTTCCAGCGATCATTCTTTAAAATCGCACCAATACATATATATGGAACTTGCGCAACCCTTCACAAATAATTAACATGTATTAATTAAACAGGCGAGAACACACAACGGCTATTCTTTGTTGAAGTTTTGCATACTAATTATTCTTTCGTGCAGGCCTTAATTAATTAAAGCACGTCCGCCTTGAGCAATGACATATATTGCGTGATGGGCTGGTGTGCTGCGCGTTGCTCGTTTATTCGGAACCACATTTATGCATGCGATCAACCTTGCTCACTAAACTGTTTTAAGGCACTTTGCTCAGATGGTACACGAAAAATTCCAATATAGTTAAACATTAATGGGGATTGAAACCGTCCCATGTAAAACTAACCTTCCTGTGTGCTCCGTTCGAGAAGCGGCGATAAGTTTCGGTTTCAGTTCTTTGAGTGTATCGTTTTACATGTACACTGCTCTTAAGTGGGCAGGCGAAAAATTATGAAAACAAAATATTTGTAATTCGTATTTGAAGTGCGCTGTAGTTTCTTAACTTTTTCTTTTATTTTATGCTCATTATATGTACGACAGCATTACGACAACGCGGCTGTGGCTGCAGTCTGTTTCTATAGTTCCGCATTTGAAGCGTGTTCTCTGCGTGCGCTGCGTGCGGTTACAACAGTTACAATTCGTGCGCACTCTGAAATTTGGGTTCGCGGAGCTGGTTGTAATCGAAGGTAAGTGTTGTTTTCCTACTGTTTTTTGATCTGTCAAGCGTGAAGATACACGTGTGTTGGCCTTGTTTTTTATCTTTAGAGCTTGCATACGCTTGGCGGGAAGCACGCGCCATGGAAAGCGAATACGAGAGTAAGTTATCGTTGCATTTATCATTATTCCACGTTTGTTGTGTTCATATGCCTTTTGTAATGTGCAGTGCGATGCTATACTTTAGACGTCAACCGCTTAAACAGCACGACACAAGTGAGTTTACCGGTTACCACGTGGTTTACTCCGAGATCGACCAAGTAATCTAAAAACGTTGAGATCGACTGCTGATCAGTCACGCCGTGCAGGCCGATGTGCGCGCAATATTTGTAGCTGCTGGCGAATGTACTAACGCGGAGGAGAATCTTTCACGTGTCGCTTTTACCTCCAATCAGCCAGAAGTTCCCGAACCACCTCTGAACCGTTCGCTCGGCCAAGTTGCGAGTGCCGGCATTTATGGCGGCATGCTGGAATCTTGCGACTAGGAGCACCATACTGGTGACAACATGCACAGCGTTCCCGTGGAATCCGATAACGTGCCCGACGGGTGCCACAGATACCTTACACAGCAGGACACTGCAACGGATTCTAACTCAAGTATATTGAAAGAACTGGATATTGCATCGTTGAGAGAAGACCTGTGACAATGGAGCTTAGAGTCAAGTGTGACTCACGATGCCGTCACAAATCTGTTAAAGGTTCTTCGCTCGTATTCTTGCATGTGTGAGCTACCAAGTAGCGCCAGGGCGCTTTTGTCCACACCAAGAGTGGCAAATGTCACACTACTGCTGGATTCTGGACATTATTGTCATTTTGGTTTGCGTGAAGGGCTTCAATCTGCTCTCAGACATGTTTACCGTGTGCCCAATGCCTGTGGTCTGTTTTATGTTCAGGCTCATCGCACATACCAGTATCCACAACTCTTGCTGCGGCTGCAAGGCCAAACATGGAACCACGCATGCTTGGTATGTCATTCTGCAGTTTCACATAGCAATGTTTTATCTTGCTGCGGTTGGGTGTTTGCTTTTGCTTTTGCATTGTGCGGCAAGGTGGAGTGCAAACTATGGTTTCTATGTTTTAGGTGCTTTGCACATATTGGAAGCTGCCAACTCTTTTACGGAACTGCAATTCCATGGTATGTCATTTATGCGGTATACATCATTATGTTGATGTCATGCAATGTTTCCAGTTTTTACCTTGTTTTGTTGTATAGTCATTGTGCTATGGCCAAATGCCTGTGGCTCTTGCTGCGGCTGCATGGCCACACATGGAACCGAGCATGCTTGGTATGTCATTCTGATGTCTTATAGCATGTTGCTGTAGTTTATTTACATTTACTCGTTAAATTGAGAATTCTTTGCCCACTTCAGGTGTTTTGAGCCTGCCTGTCTGTCTCTTATCTATTTTATCTCTGTCTGCCTGTCTGTGTAACTCTAGATGTTAACTTGTGGTGTCAATTATGTTCAGATTCACCACCATACAGTCCAGGACCCGCATATGTGACCGGGGCTACAAGGTCACAAACAGACCCACAAGTGCTCGGTATGTCATTAACCTTCTTTATTCTTTAATGGATACAGTCCATACTGTTCAGTGTCCTTGGGTCCTATTAATACTAAGGGAAAAATTGCAGTCTTGTTTATGTGTTTTCTTGCTTCATGTTTACTTGAGGCAAATGTTTCCTTTGTACTGTAGATGTACTATTCACATATGTGATAATGCATGCCCAGAAGAGTGAAATTAATTCCATGAGTATTGTTCTTTATTGTAACGTGTTGGAAACGGAAGGTGATATTCTTAGCACTAAATCAGCTTAGTTTTTTAGTTGGGTTGCTGGCTTCATGATGGAAAAAATTATGGCAGAACCCATCTTACAAGGACTGTCACCAGTAATACGATTTGTGTTCAGGCAGTGTAACAGCCTGCTGTATTGCTCCACCTTCATCTCTTGAGCTCGTGTATCTGGGCAGTGTCCTATTTTCTTCATATATGCTATGTATCAGCATAAATAGAAACACAAACTGCATAGCTTCTGCACAGTGTGCCTCACCTTGCTGTGGTTTTATGGTAATAGTATTAGTGTGAGCATTCATTACCCTCTCCTATTACGCAGCCACGTAGCACAAATGAAAAAAAAATTGTATGTTGCTGCTGGCATAACATACTTTCCCATTGTCGTTGTGACACAGTGGCACACTACCATGAGTCATGTTGAAGAGACAGGGCGTGCAAATATGAACACAAGAGGGAACTCAAGACACCACAAACGCCTTGACATCTTGGCTTCTCTCTTGTGTCCGTGTTCTCACGCCCTGTCTCTTTAATATGAGTACCTACAAACTAGCTCAGCTTTCTGTCATTCTAACCATAAGTCAGAGGCGCAGTTTATCCCTTCGTTCTTCTTTAGGGGGGGGGGGGGGGGGGAGCATGCTTCATCATTTGAGCAACGATGGTTGCTAGTGTGCAAGCGGTGACTTATAAAACATTTGTGCTCGTGGTGCTGCTGCAGCATCGATCAAATCGTAGATCCTCACTTACACTGTTATCACCAAGCCAATGTCGCAAAAACTGCAAAGAAGGCTGTACGTAGATTTCAGTGCATGTTAAAGAACTCCAGGTAGTCAAAATTTTTGGCTACGATAATCATGTCGTGGTTTGGAACGTAAAACCCTAACAATTCTTATTGCAAAGAAGACTCATGCTTTGCTGTTAGCGCTCCTACGAGTAACTCTCAGCAATGTTCATGACCGTTTTTTTTCCATGTGTTGCCATATAATTCACTGAAAAGTTTTAAAGCTATAGGTTGACCTATAGCTACCTGGAAAAGCAAAGCACTGAACATTACATAACCCATTCGAATCATTGCGGTAGTTTTTCATCTTAGACATAGTGCTGAACTGAAAACTTTCATAACACTGATGCCATCACTTCTTTTTCAGCCTTCATGGAAAGGATACTACAAGTGTTAAATAGCATAAAGCACACCCAGCAAGCCCATTTGCAATATTTCAACGAGCTGCTAAGTAATGCCAACAGTGCAGCTCCGCACCCTCATGGCCTCCCAGACCTGCCTTTCTCGAATGTGGCGGATGTTCTCGCGTATGAGGAGAACCTCGAGACAGACAGACAGCCAAGCTGATGATCAAATGGTAATTTCTCTGTTTCATTGCCTAAGCTCAGTATAATGTTGCCTGTCTTGTAACTACAGCATGTTGGAGTGACTAGGCATTTATAAATGCATGTGAATATTACTTATGACAGTCTGATTAATGACGTACTGTTGAATTTTTACATAGCTAGCTGCGTATGACAGTTCTAAAGAATTTAAAGGAGTGGTGACACAAAAATTCGGACACAATTTGACTGTTGAATCACACTAATGGGTGCATATAGGTGCCATCTGTGCAGTATCAGCCACAAATACAGCCTAAAAGGTATTTTAATTGAGTTTTGAAGTTCGTGAAAGTGCCGGATCGGAAATAGAAGCAAAAGACGATGAGGTCACCGAGTGGATACCACGTACGTCACGAGTTCTGGCCGGGTTACCGGAGGCGTGTACGAGACAGACAACGCTGGTAGCGACACCTGATGATGCATATCCTTACCAGAGACCTACAATATAACATCGCAGCGACTTACCCGCTTACTGATTCTGTGTAAAGCATTTGCAGTGAGATAATAAGCAACTCACAGTATTCTCATTGCTTTTTTTTCCGGACAAGAACTATAACGCGACGGAAAAGAAATCGAAAAAAAGTTATTGTAGTTAGACAAAACGCCACAAGATGTCGCTACGGGCTCCGCAGTTGTACGCAGTTGCTGCTACTGCTGCAGCCGTCAACAGCTCCGGTAACCAGGTACCCGCAAACGATAGGAAGTCTACAGACGAACTAAAGCTCTCTGCTGCCGGGATCATATTGCGTAGTGGACAAATAACTGCTTCGACCCTCCGACGTGGTTACGTGGGATTGGTATGCCTTGAGAACGCGGCGTTGCCCGATATAAATACGAGTCAGTAAAGCGTGCATCACGTCATTTGCATGTTACGCATAAACACTGTTACAGAGTGCCAATGTTGTGATTTCAATGCTTCCTTCGTCACTTCTCATATCCTGCTATTTTACGAATGATCGGAGCGAAAATGTTTCAGCACGTCTAATGCTGCGGCTACTCCAAGCCTGGCGGAAAACGTCGCCTCAGTTGGACAACGACTACAAGAACAAAATCGCAGCTACCGGCGAGATTCGCAAAGTGAATCGAGCTTTTCTTACTGATTTTTACACTCCTGCCAGCTCTTTCGTCCATCGCCGCACTAGATAAGCAACGTAGTTTGACAATCGAGGAAACAAGCACTCGCAACGCTCAACACCTGCTCAACACAGCAAACGAAACAGCAGCACTGACAACATAGCAGAAGCTGGCCAGTGACGTCACTAATTCTTGCGGTCTTGTTTACCAAGTAGACCATCTACGTCACGGGGCTACCGAGTGCTCTTCGAAATCGAAACTGCCTCCGGTCGTAACATACGAGCATATAATTAAACATTCGTTTCGCGCTGGGGCAAATGAGTTTCGTTGCCGCTATTATCGAGTCAGTAGCCATTGATTAAGAGCAAAAAACAGAGGTTCACAAATTTTCTGTCACCACTCCTTTAAGTAAAGCTAGAAGCAAGCTTGTATTTCTTTATCACCACAAGATTACTTATGTTGCAAAACATTCAAATTAAACTGGATCCCAATGTATCTTTCTGGCTGTATATCTTCTTGTTTCTTTTTAACAGAAAAAGTACATGGCTGTACAAGAGGGAGATTCGACGAAACAGAGAAGAACACGTGTACTGCAGTCCCTCCTCAGCTGGAATTCTGCAGTGGGCTTCAGTTGGTTTGGCACAAAGGGAAAAAAAAGAATCTGTGAACTGCTCCTCTGCAAGCTGATGTGCGGTGAGTCAGGTGTAGCATGCTTGATATAACTTGGTTTTTTGTGAAATCTTATGTCAAGCAGTATACTCAATATAGCTAGGTTGTCTATTTATACTTTGGTGCAATTAGTCCTGGTATTTACTTTCAGTTTTTAAGTGTGTAGTACTTTCGGGGCCCGGGCTGCCGTATGCTGTCATCGCTTAGCATAATGCAGGCAAAACCACGTATAACATAGCCATCTGTAGCGTAATGAGCGCGTGCTCGCACCAAGGAGGTCTTCTTCTTGTTCTTCGAGCGGCTTGATGATGATATTAAGTGTGGAGCACATTTGGGGCCCGGGCTGTCATATGCTGCCATTGCTTGGCATTACGCAGGCAGAACCATGTAAAAAAATAGAAAAAAGAGGAGGCAAGTGAGAAATAGAGAGAAAGAACAGGAAAAGGTAGAAAGAAGATTAGAAATAGAAAGAAATAGATAAAGAGAGAGGAAGGAATAAATGAAAATAAAAAGAGAAGAAAAGACAGCAAGACGGAAAAGGAGGAAAAAAAAAAAGAGAGGCGGAAACAAAGAAAAAACCAAAGAGAAACAAATAAGGCTGCCCAGCTCCGCACTTCCTACAGGCTTGGCACCACACATGCGAAACTGCCTTAATTTCTAGAAGAGTGCCATACTGGCCCAAGTTTTGTGTGGTGTGCAAAACTTACAGGAACGATAACTTTGCTTCTATGCATGCAGGCGTGTTGACTAATGACATCCAAAACCCGAATGCGAGCCTGAAGGATGTGGAGAAGGCTGCGATGACCTGGTTCCGTCATACTGCTGAGCGGCTTGCCGCGCAACAAAAATAGTTTCTTTCTTTGTTTGTTCAACTAATAAGATAATCCTGAAGGTCAGTTATTTGCTGCAAATTCTCTGCATTGTGTGTATTAAAATTTGTGTTTTTCTTCACCACTGTTTCATTCCTTCTTTGTTGTTTCTTGTTTATGTACGCCATATTCAGTGCCATCATTTTTCTGGTGCATTGTTTCCTGTGCTGAACTGAACTTTTTGTTTCCTAAAACTTAATTTTCTTACTTGCACGCTGCTTGTAGATTTAAGAGCAAAGAGTAATTAACTGCACCAATAGTCTAATGCTAAAATCAGGTCCACTACATAGTACATTGTTCAAAAAGTGCCCTTGCAGTAATCGCAAAAGCATCCGAACAAGCAAATACAACCCTGAATTCTGCACTAGTAGATGAGAATTAAGCAAGTTGAGTGTGCTAGTAAAGATATTGTGTTTCAGGAAATCAAAATTTCACTTAGGCTAAGGGAACAACAGAGAAAGAAAATGATTACTTTAAGCTTTGTATTAACAGTTCCAGTGAGGAGAATGTTTCCTTATTATATATATATGCGTGCCCTTTATGCATGGCAAATGTGCAGTAAAATAAAGAATTCAAACTTCTATTTCCATGAACTCTATATTGTCTAAGTTACAGTGTCACATTAAACTAGTGTCATACATTTACAACAGATCCAGAAATACTACGAGTATTTTAAAAATTCATTTTTCTGTCTGAACACGCCTAACTTTAGCCATCTTCAGAAAAGTATGAGATGTGTTGCACTTGTCCTACCGTTTTTTCTGTAGTCATCTCTGTTCTAGAACTGTTACAGGATCATGGAATTCAGAGCTTTTATCATTGGCTCCTTTACCTGTGCTTGAAAGCGTCTTCAAGCTGTTCTTTAATTCAGGCTTGAAATTGAAACCCATAGGGCAAGATACCTTGTTCTTCTATTTTACATTGGGAACTTCTACATGCAAAGTGCTCTGTAGGCAGATGTGTGGGGTTCTGTCCTTGCAGTAGTGTTTGCAGTGTTTTCAAGATTGGAAAATAAGCAAAGAAGAAAGCAACAGAACCGCTCAACATATTATAGGCCTACAGTCACATGAAAAAGCAGGAGTGAATTGCATTGCTGCAAGAGTACGTGCAGGGGTTTTAAAAACATTGAAAGAAATGTAAGACTTAAAAAAAACAGTTATTTCTATTACTAGCATGTGCCCTTTAAATGCTGCATGTACTGATAATGGAATGTGCAACAGCCAAAACTAATCCCAATATAATCCCGAGATGTCCTATGGGGAGGAAGTCCTATGGATCCCGTTTTTTGTCTCATTTTGGAGGCTTCCGGGAGGTTTCCGGCAATTATTTGGGACATCCTTAGAACTTCCCACACATCCTACGCAGCGCATCCTAGGTGTATCCAAAGGACGCCACTGCGTTGTCTGGGAAATAGCCGGCAGCCGACTTCACTGGCCACCAGGCATCCGAAAAGGGTCGGCCGGAGGTGCGCTGCCAGCTACGTCGGCACTAGATCTGCTGCACGATTCGCGCCACCGTCGGTGGCTAAGTGAACGCCGAGCGTGCCAAACGCTTGTCGGCACTAGGTCGGCTGCACGATTCGCACCACCGTTGGTGGCCGAGTGAACGCCGAGCGCGCCAAACGCTTGTCGAGGCGACAAGTCGGCAACACGTCGTGCCGGCCTTGGTTGCCGGGAGAGAATTCGAACAGCGTGTATTATTTTAGGGCAGCATAAAATACACTGCAGGAAGTGTAAACAACTCATAGAGTGTGATTTTTTAAACATTACAAAAATCACCTGTGACACATAACATACTTGTGGTCCTTGAGCTGATTACACCAAGTGATAGAGATTATTTGTGCGAACGATCCAAATACATTATTGACTAAATAACAAAAATAATAGCGAGCCATTACATTCGTGCATGGTTTCTCCAGGCGTGCGTATCTAGATTTTTTCGGCGTTAAACTAGGCTTTTGTCGTTGTTCGATGCTTAAAACGGATTCTTACAAAAAAAAAAAAAAAAAAAAAACGTCACCGAAGCAAACAGTGAATTTCTACCTCAAATTTGATGGCATAAATATTAAATCGTAAGATTTCATTCCAGTTATTGCAAACTCAGTGATACAGTTAGTCAGTTGCAGTAGGTAAGGCAGTGTAATTTGAAGGTCATAAATGAACTTTATTTAGATAGGCGCTTATTTATTTATTTTGCTTTTTCATGCACGTAATGTCACCCGCTTGCATTAAACCGAGCTCACATAATACATTCATGTCATTTCTGAACTAAAACGGCCATTAAAAACAATTCTGTATAACTTAAAAGAAGCATCGTCTGTATACAGACAACATGAAGCATGAAAATTTTTGCGTGCTGCCCGAGCAGCGCTGCACCCAAACAGTCTGTGGATAGAGAGACGTATTGTTTTGTTCTAAGCTAGTCCATTATTATGTAATTTGCGCAATGGAATGAGTAAACGTTCTCATCTTTCGCTGACGGATAAGTCAGGCAAACGGAAATACCATATATGCTATGTGAAAAAAACTCATCAAAAGGTGTGGCCGCAATGTAAGATTTTAGTACCAACACACGAATAATATATAAACAAGAAATATTCTTTCAAGATTGTTAGAACGAACACATAGCAATGGCAATCCACTGAAGACTGGTGCTGTGGAAAATAAAACGCAGAAGGTGGAAAAGTGCGGGAACGGAACCGCGCGCTGCACACTTAAAAAAAGAAGCAAAATAACATGCGCTATACATGCGCTACTGCGGCCCGCGCCCCGGAAGCTCCCGGTGGGGAGAGGGAAACTTTTTTTTTTTTTCCGCTGTTCTCCGGTTTTCTTTCTCAGCGTTTTCTAGCGCCGCAAGGGCAGAATGGTGGAGCCGCCTCCTCTTTCGAAGAAGCCGCACATCTGCAGATCCGCCGTCAGTGCTCAGCAATGCTTTTGCCGCCAAGAAAATGGGACACATGTCCGAAACAACACCACTAAAGACTTGCGTTTGTCATAATTTACGCGTGTACGTCTAGGTAGTAACAAGTTTGAATTAAGTTAACACGAATTTATCTTTTTCTTTAATGTGCAATGTAGTTACACCTTTATCTCTTACAGATAATGAGCTTATATTCCTCGATATGCCTATTTGAAAAGTTTCTGTTATCTCATCACTTTGTCAGAGGTCGCCTTGCATATGTTTGTGACATTCATCATTTTAGCACAGCATTTCAAATAAAAATGAACCCTTGTTTTTAATAAAAGGCAAAGCACGTACACCGTACCCTACATATTATAAAGAAGTTAAAATAATCCCAACGATGCACTGCCTCAAGATACGAAATAATGCCAGTCAGAAATCGCATGGTGATCATTTTATACGTCTTGAAAATACTAAACAAAAAGATAAGCAAGCGAATATGATGCATGGAAATGCATGAGAAACATTCCGCGGATTTGTCTGATCTTCTGACTCATACGTATAAAAGAATCGCATAATGGAGCATTTGCGGCGGGTAACGCGCAACGCGCACTGCTGTTCTGTTGGAATGTTAATAAAATGTTTAACTAGTTCCGTTATTTCACAGAATGATAATTATCAATGAAAGCAACACGTGCTTAAAACTGGATGCTGTAGCTTTATATTTCTATGATTCTATGGACGCTGTAGCTTCATATTTCAAGACGCGTTAGACAAATGCATAGCTAGTGCCTCGCGGTAATCTGCCGTCGTCGGTGCCTCGCATGCAAAAGGAAAAAAAGTAATAAAATTACATTGCTAATAGTAGACGCTTCACGTGCCGTTGACGATATGTGCGACTGACTGTAGAGGCTGCGCAACGTAAGCGTACCGCACGTTTCTACACATATGAGAACTTATTTATCAAGTCCCTTGCTGACGCACCACATGGAACCAGGTGCACTGCTCGACACCGTTAGATTGATTTATATATTTGGCCAGCCTTACATCGGCTGTAGAGTGATGAGGATTTGTCAGCAGAGCTCATCAATCTAACGCCGTTGTTATCGAAAGCAGAGCAAAATAACGCGACGTGGTGAAAAGTATTCGTCTCTGATCGAGTGACAAGTTGAACACTGGTCAGTTTTACTTTGAAGTTCAACATTTAGGTTTCGAGCTAAGAAGCGCGAGCGCGTTTGGGCAGTATGTTGAGGAATAAGTCATGTAGTGTAGCTACAAACGCGGTGACGGCCTTTGGTCAAACAAGGAAAACAGAAATGACCGTCAACCACAGACTTAAGGGAAACTTCCGGCTAAGGGATAACATCGAGTTTTACTCTGAACTGACTGAAGTTAAGCTATTAATCAGATGCTGACTAGACATGCGATGGCCATAATCATGAGCGCATGCATTGGCATCAATATGGAAGTTGGAGTTCTTCGGCGTTGTGAAGAATTATTCGATCGGAGAATATCGTTAAAATATTTTTATAACCTTGAGAAATCGCAAGATTTGAACACTCTGGAGATAATGTATTTGCCACCAGGAAGTACATAACGGATAAGAAAGTGCAATCACGCGAATTTATGTTTAATGTGGCTTTACAATGGTCCATTGTGCCGCGGTATAGAATTGACTGAAATAGTTCGCAAATGGCACATTGATTGTAACCGACCATATACATTACACCATCTATTAATAATAAACTTTACTGAAAATGAATTGATTCATTCTTTCTCCCATCGGAAAGGTTTTGGCTGCTTTATAGCGAGACCAAAAAAATATTAATTTCGTCACACGAATTGTGCGAAATAGAGTTCTCGCGGACTGTACAACTTTAATGGAAAATTTCAGATACGTGTTTCAGGGGCGCGAAAGCTCTAACTGATTATATGAAAAGCTGAATTGCGAAGTGATCTTAAAATGTGGCGTTCTTGTAGCTTATTGCACGTCCATTTGTCTAAGAATGACGTCGCATTTGCAGTTCTGCTCCAATCAATAACCCCAGCACTAAAGTTATATGTTTGCTGTGCCTCAGTTTTCCCGAATCCAGCCGAATATTTCTGATGTGCACATTAAGTATGTGAATAAGAAAAGGTACAATTGCGGAGTTGGTTAGGATGCGGAATTTAAACGTCGAAAATTTTCACCCGTTTCGCAAGAAACTTCAGAACCTTTAGCGATCGGGCCGCCGAGAATCCTCCGCCGCACTGTCATGAGCGCCTTTCAAGCCTTATGATGACCTGTTATGATGAAGCACTTATATGCTCAATGTACAGTGGTACGACATGAGTACTTTTCAAGTGTACCGAGCGTTTACGGTTTCTGCTCGAAGCTCAAGAAAATGTCCGCCTTTGCATGCATTAGACGCAAAGCATTTGGTTGAACAAAATCAATAAATGGGAATAAATGCGAGTACCGAGCAGAAATTTAATTTTGATCCTGATACTATAGCGCGCTAGGCTCTATTAAAATATCGATGATTTTGAACTGTCCACCGCTTTAGCACGGTCGTGAATATAAATACATGATTGATCTGATCGAGCCGCATGACAGAGGGAGGACATCAGATATAATGGAAACATTTGGAATATAGAATCGAATATCGTCATACTTGATTCGGTCTTCGGGAATAGCCCATATGCGTTAATACGAATATTTCAAAATATCATCTATGTCCAAATAAACACAAAATTAGCGTAAAAGTCGCTTGCAGATCCAGAATTCGATAGTCCGCACACTCTGAAGAGTTTTAATATTTGTACTTGATGCTCAGTTTATGGTTTTCATGTTAATTTGTTTTAATGTTAGGGTGCCAACGATATTTTGTGTTAACAACGAAAACGGTTCAATTCAAATTCGATTCGCTTCTTGGGCGCATTAGCGCTGCCTTAGTGTGTTCAGGCATGTGCTTCAGTGGAAATTTCGCGCGCCTTTTTTTTCTCACCAAACACACGTGCGTTCCCCCGAAAAAAAAAAGTGGTAAGATGGGGTCTTGCGGTCTTGCTTTGGAGAGAGATCACACGCAACATGCATTATATCCCTCTCCCAGAAAGAATGACAAGTCCTGAAAGGAGGAACGGAATGTGCCGAGGGCGGCGGGGCGTGCAAGCGGAGCGCCGGACCTCGGACCTCTCGCGGTTTTTTTTTTTTCTTTGTCACCGCGCTGGGGAGGGAAGCAAGCTCCGTGGCGTGCGTGAATTCCCTGAGGACGTGCTGGAACACTACGCAGAGGCGGGCATTGGGCAATCACTCTGAAGCATTTCGTTTGCCTTGATCCTGGAGGCGCGCGGCCGTCTCCCGCTGCCGAGGATTTGACGCGAACTCGTAAGTGACATTCTATTTCCTCGGTGCATCGTATGGTGACTTTTGTTTAGCGACAAAATCAAATTTTATTTGCGCAATTCATGCGTCAATCTGGTCGTCTCTTCTAGCGGGCAGATCAGAAATGTTCAGGCGAACGGTGGTTATATTTGTCCGTGGACCCAAGACATCGTTGACGGGCAAATATGTAAGATTTTCTTGTTTTTTATTTGTGGCATCTTATTGTAGGACCGTAACCAATTTGCCGTTTTCTCTAAGGAACACTGCAACAAGGACTGGTGTGGATAGCGTGCTGCGCTGGTCTCGCCAACTGAAAAGAATTCTGCTAAGACGCATGCTTGGTTACAAAAGTCACGCAATCGCTTTTCACGTTGAATTTGGTCGCAAGTGTGCTGTAAATGCCGACTGCACAATATGTGACTGGCCCGCGGCCGCTTTGAAGGTAAGATTGTGTTCTCATTAATCTATTTATTGTACCATTTGTTTTGCAGTGACATTACGAGCCAACAATGAAAACCTCAATCCATCCTGTCTCCACATATTATCTAGTTTCTGCGCTGTGGAGCTTGAAGCACTTCTCAGAATTTCAGCACACTCGCATTTATTGTAAGTGCAGTGTTTTTCTTATTTGTGCAGTGCCAAAATAATTTTGTTTAGTTGTGTGAATAGAGTTTCTAGACGCGACATGACTGTGCAACTGGTCAAGTAAATAGTCTACCTTTCTCAGAGTATTATTCATTGTTCTTTCTTTCAGTCTTTCCCGACAGAAGAACAATGCAAGTCTCACATCTTGATGAGGGTGGCGATTTACCCTCTCACATCTCGACGGTAAAACGTCGCATCTGCGTACGTGTTCAGGGCCAAGAGCACGAGAACTGGCCGAAAGAAGGGAGCCGATCCAACAAGAATGCCGTCCGTTTTATATATACATGTCAGCGCTATCATGCAGCGATCACATGGACTGTACGGTTGCGTTGCACAAGGGCTGATGCAAACGCTCCGTGCGAACAATGTTGAATATGTAAAACTAGTGCATCTATACAATTGCAAAATAAACATATAAAGAGAGAAAACTTATATTCACGTCTTTCTGTTATTGTGTGTTACGTATTAACACGTTAGTGCAGACCGTTAGAGGCGTTTGATTCCGTCTTACATGTGCACTCTGCCCGTAATTAATTCAGATAGAGTTAAACGCCTCTATAAACTGCCCGTTCACATTAAATACGACACGCATCAACACACCAGAAAAACACTTGATGCGTTTTGTTAGAACACGCACAAAAAATAAGAAAAAAAAATCAGAGCAATACTAGCGAGAAACGTCCGCAACCGACCCACGGCCGTCGGTAAATCGACGCTTATGTGATGTCGGGCCTTGGTCAACCCGCGAGCGGCATGCACTCGGCATCGTTGGGGAGCGACTAAAAAGCCACCAAAACATGCCCGCGTTGCCAGACCACTTTTTGGTGCTGTCCCTAGGAAATTCCAAGCGAGATGTACCTAGCCTAGTCCCGTGGCTCTACGTGCGTGCGAGACGTTGATCATGCGATTTAACCATGGAAATGCAGGTGGCATGATTTAATGGACGCACGAATTAAGGTGCATACTTGCTGCTTTCTTTGGGAAGGACCACTTTTTGTCTAAGGGGCACGCCGTTCGCAAGGAGGGGGAATCAGTTTTGTTTCAGCTCAATGAGCTCACTGCGCAGACATAGCCGCACAGTGCATTAGGTTTCATTTTTTGTGTTAACCTTGCTGGCGTTTTAAGCGCATTAGTTTACGAAGCTGGTTCTTTTTGGACGACGAAGTTTGAGACATGATCGGAACAGCTATAGCGTGCTATATATTCATATGAGTTGCTGTTTGGGCCTTGTTTTGTGGTTCCAGAAAAGCCAGCTTTTCCCAAAAGGTGCCTTAGAAAAACGTTTATCTCCAATATTCCGTGATAGTCACCGAATAATCAATATTATTGCTTGTTTTAAACAAATGCTTGTGGTGATCGAGCCACCACGCGAACGAGCGTCACGCCGAAGCTGGCCTCCCTACTTGGAGCACAGTATGTGTGTACTAGGCGCAGCGATGCAGATTGCTTATTTTCTCATCAGATCAGTGGAGTTCCCGGTGCCTACCGAGCACATCGTGGTGATGAATCTAGGCCATTCTCAACCGATATATGTCGCATATGAATGCATGGCTCCCATCGCATGCGTGCGGTATCAAGCCAATTATCAAACACCATTGTGAATAACTTTTTTTTTGCCTAGCTGTTCTTTATGCAATATTTTTTTTTTCATTGCTGTACTTTTCACATATCCTATCATCAGTGAAAAGGAGTAGCCGGTGCTATACAGAAGCACCAACATCTCCTAAATATCATATAATAAAAAAAGCATTTGTTTACGCCAGGAAAATCAATGCTCGAGCTCACCACATAATGCTTCGCTGAACCGACCAATGTGTTACAAATGCACACTGTCGGCTAAGTGTATATACAGTAAAACTCGCATACATCGGAATCAAAGGGCATCGCTAAATAGTTCGATATACCCGTAATTAAAAATGCATAAAATGCCTGTCGGAAGCTTAAATATAGTTGGTATACATGTCTTGATATATACTGAGTATGTGCAGCTCAATGAAACGAAGACAAGAGAAGACACATAAACGACATAGCCAGTCCATGTCATTTATGTGTCTTCTCCTGTCTTCGTTTCATTGTGCTGCACATACTCAGTATATATCAATAAATATTCATGCGTCTCAGACTGTCCCTCGAGACAATTGGCCGTCCTAAAGCTGCTGTGAAGCCGTTAAAATTTTCCCATTACTTATTTTTCATCAACCTGCTCGTGTGAAACGTGTACGTATCGGACCAGACAACACTTTGCGCCACTGAAGCAACCTGGCGATACATCTTTCCAGCAACTAATTGCAGCCACAGGTAGTAAGCTTCACAGCATGGCATTTAGTTTTCGTCGCATTACACTCCTGTGTAGCGGTAAAACTTACAAAGCAATTCCTTCATTGTGGAGCGCAAAGAAATCTGTGCTGCTCACGCCGCCCATATTTTGACTCGTACCCTGCTTGTTTACGCCATGCTTGCACTGCCCCTTGGATTCAATGCACTATATATTTACATTATATATACATGCTACAAGATGACATATTCACTATAGTCAGCTTTATGTCATTGCAGTTGTGTTATGCCCCAAAGCATGTACTGTGCATCGATGATTCGTTGTGCAGCGAAGCCCACTAGCAGGGAAATCGCAATTGCCTAATACGTTACCTGATGCTTAGTCTTCTTTAATTACAAAAAAGGCGCCCACGCGGTCTCCAGTCACCGTACGAGCACCCAAACGTCTAATAAATGCGCAAGTGCATAGCAAATTAAAGTTTCTTCAATTCTTCTACCTGCCACGCAAACGAATTAGCAGCAAACCTATTAGAGAACAGACCAAGCCACTTCTTGGAATAGCTTGGAATTGTGTCATGGAGAAACTTAATTATGCCAACAGGGATTATTACAAGATACCAATGAATCAGGTGGCCTGAATTCAGCGTGATCGCATAGTGTCAACTTGCTGCACAATTGCGACGAGGCGCAGCTACGGATCCATGTCATTTATATCCATGTCAAACGCCAGCTGCTACATTTCAGGTCAAATAATAAATGCGCAGATGATGGATTTCTTAGCGCTGCTGATAGTCTTAAGAATCTGTATAAATTCAAGCGAACACTCGCGAGGTAACATAAAGCAGGGCATACATTTTAACGCAACGTAAGCTCTCGAGTGCCTCAAGTTTCACCTCACTTGACGATCGTCGGACTCATCGGATTCGAAGGGGATCGCGAAACAATTCGATATATCCATTATTACAAACCGAAAATACGCCTGTAAGCTTTAATATTCACACGTCTCGGACAGTCTCAAGAGATGGCTGATTCCTTTAAGTTGCTTCGAAGGCGTAAATGTTTTATCAACCACTTTGCGGCAGCGAACACTTCTCGGCCACGAAGGGCTAGAGCTTCACAGCGTGACGTTTAGTTTTCTTCGCATAACGCCACTGTGCAGCGGTGAAGCTTAACAAGGCAAATCCCTCATTCTGGAGCGCACTGAGTTGACAGCAGAGTCGATGACGTCGTAATTGAGGCTGCTGGTAGTCACTCAGTCACTTCTAATCGAACACTCGCGAGGTAACACAACAAAGCATGACACCGATACACAAAATCTTTAAACCAGACACGCCATCAAGTGCCTCTAACTTCAAGTTTCAACTTGGCCCTCGTTGCTCTCGTCAACTTGACTAGGGAATTTCTGGGTACACCAAGGCGCTAGTTTTGCTCGGTAGCACAAGGTAGCCAACATGAAACATGCTTACACCGCTAACATTGGGCGATGTTTAGGTGTCTTTTTAGTCTCGTGCGCATCGTTGGCCACGGTGGACGGGCCTACATCGGGTGCCGACGCAAGCCCACATGAGGCCAATCTCAATCCCCAAGACCGGCCCTACATTGGTTGCCAAGGTTGGGCCAATGACAGTGCAGTTGGCCAGCGACATCAGGCCGACATTTTGTCGAGGATAAAATGTTGCTTGGGGTGTGTAATCAGCTGCTGTGAGCTGAGAATCACGGTTGTTTTCGGGCGTTCGCTCGTAACATGAAGTGAGGTATACACGATATGTTGCACTGTTATCGTTTCACTTACTTTGGTTTGTCTTGTTTTTTTAAAGGCGAAAGCCTTAGATGCCTCATCAAAAACTAAAATTGACCGTCGGCGGCGTCCCGCGTCGTCAACACGAGTGATGCAAAAAATCATAACGCGATGACGTCACAGATCGACAAAATTTGTGACCTCACTATGACGTCTTTCAACGTGACGTCACATGATGACACTATCACGTAACACGGTCGCTTCGCATTGCCTCCGTGATCTGTGGGCCGATCACGGAGGCAATGTAACACCAGGTGAGGTGCAGAAAACTTGCAATGCCTTCGATCCTGGGGGCAGTGTAAAACCAGTACGTTAGGTGCCGAAAGCTTTCCGAGGGGGTGGGGGGATCAGTGCATCGACTGAAGAAAAAGAAGAAGATGGCTTTCGCCTTCGAGTCGTCTTACACGAATGCACAATGGGGCCAGGGGCGCAGCCAGAATAGGGATGGTAAAATCGATGAACGATTAATCGATTAATCGATTAAATGTCCACAATTAATCGATTAATCATAATCGATTTGTGCCTTTCGATTAATCGAATTAATCGATTAAAACTATTCGATTAATCGATTACGGCATCCCCCACTCCCGCCCCCAACCTCGCCCCTTGGCCGGAGCGCATGAGTGCGAGGCGCGCTATCCTGAGAGGCAGACCCTGAAAGCTATCCTTAGACGCCGGAAGTTGGAAAGCCGAATACTACTACTTTTTTCTGGTTCTATTTGGGATGCCGTCGATCGCGCACTTCTACGCAATTGCGTTGCACTGGAGTACGATCCGATGAACTAAATGCCTTCTCAGTTCAAGACATACTATAGTAACCCTGTAGTCGATCGCCGCACCAATCCGAATTCACTTGAGACTTGGCGCAGCATGCGAACTGGCCTAGATCATGTGTTTGACGTTGCAATGGAGTATTTGCCATTTCCTGCAACGTCAATAGCACCCGAGCGCCTTTTTTCGCATGCTGGATGTGTGGCGACCCTATGGAGGTGTCGGTTGTCGCCCGAGCATCTTGCGCAACTGAGATTTCTTCACTCAGTAGAAAAAAGCATGTGGTTCGGAGCAGCAACCCCATGAAACAAAACAAAAAAGGGGACTGTTGAGAAAGTTAGCAGCACGTGGATTCACCAACTTTCAAAAGAGAAGTTTATTCTTTTCTGTAAATTTCATACGTGCCAGCGAATCGTCTTGTAGGTTATTTTGTTCGTGTTTGTTTTTTGCCGCGCTGTTTCATCGTGTTGCCGCATAAACGCATGTCTGCTTACATTTGATAAACGAGTAGTTTTCGTCACCTGTAGTGTCAATCGAAATTTTCTTTGTATTTTATTCAACCCTCAGATTTTACTCGATTCTTGTGTAAGTGCGATATGCGCTGCTTATTTCCTCACTGGTTCTTAGTGCCGTTCTGTTTTACTCTTTAGCAAATAAAATATTGTTTACCAATGAAAGAGAGAGAGAAAATATATTTCAAGGCGGAGAGGTTAGCCCGAGCTAGTACGTCCCTGCCTGCTACTCTGCACCGGGGAAAACGCAACGGGGGAAAAAGAGTGATGAAGTACGATGATGGGGAGATGATTAGGTAATCCGTATATACATAACAAGACATGTTTGCTAGCGTAACCCGTTCAGCCCATACAGAAAGCAGTCAAATAATAATACCGCTCTCTAGGACTGACGCTGCATGGAAGCTCCGCGTGCTTGCTCGTCAATGCACCACGTCGCAATGGAACGAGCCGCACTTCAAGCATGCGCGACTATATTCCCTGGACCCAACTCTCAGCCTTCAAATTCCTCCAGGCCTTCGCCGACGTGACGCTACCCTCCTGTGCAGGTTATGGTTGGGTGTCGCATTTACGCGCGCATACGCGTGCCGCATAGGAATGGACGACACCACATCATGTGACCACTGCGGCAGTGATGAAACAATTCAACATATTCTGTGCGACTGCCCACAGTACTCTTCACAGAGACAGTCACTTTGCAACGCGCTCGATAAGTTGGACGACCTCACTCTGTCGGAAGAAAGAATCCTGCGCCATCGACCGGACCAAACGTCACAGAAAAAGGCTGTGCAAGCGCTACTGCGCTTTCTGCGTTCAACTGGTCTCTCAGAACGGCTCTGACTGGAACGTCTTGCGTGTGTGTGCATGTGTGCATTTTTTTTTTCGTTTTCATTTTATCTCACTCTCTCTCTGTCCTCTTTCCGACCCCTATATCCCCACCCCTGTGCAGGGTAGCAAACCGGTCACTCGCGCCAGGTTAACCTCCCTGCGTTTCCTTTTCATCTATTTCTCTCTCTCTCTCTCTTTGCTAGCGTAAAGAGGAGAAGGACGCTAGTAACCATCTTTTATTATGCTATATACCAACTAGCCCAACTGTCCGTCTTATAGGGTATATATACCATTTTCATAATTGTTGAGCAAACTTTCCTACGATGCAGTTAGCCCAATTAATGGCAGCTAATCACTTCTTCAGAGTGCTCAAGCGCGGTTTGCTTGCGCTGGGACGCGGAAAGTGTAGACTCGGCTCTCTTGACACGAACACGCATAATAGACAAACGCCAGCACGCGCAACTACGACCTCGTCTCCACTTGAAGCACGAAAGTTGCTGCCATTAGTTGAGAGAAAATGTAGCGCAGGAATGCGCACTCGCGAATTGTGAAATGGGTCTTATAGACGCTTTATGTAATCCGCAACTTTTACGCGTCGGTTTACCGAACGTCTAGCATCCAGTGCATTACTATTGAAGAAGTGACCTTGAAGCACTTAGTAATACTGCATGCATGGTCGCGTATTTAGGGAGAAATACAGGAGTTGTTAGGAGCTAAAACATTTTTTGTAGATTTTTTGTGTATTTGTGTTTTCTTTTTTTCTGTTTCTGTCATATATATGTGGTTTGTGAAAAATAAACCTTCAGTTGATAGTCTGCGCTTGTCCTTGTATCTTCTTGTCGTCCGTGTTTACTACCGCGCAGTATACATACGTCGATCATGAATCACCAACTTGCCCAATCGTCCACCTTGAGAAATGCAGCTTTCAGCTAGAGGCCCCCGTCTTCTGCTGTGACAAGAAAGGACAGTCGAGCAATTTATGTTGTAATGTCTGGTACACTACATAGCGCTCACAGTTCAGGATGTACGCACGATTGAAAAGATGTGAGTGGCGCTGTGTTACGGCAAAGATCAGGTGAAACCTGCGGAGCATAGGTCGGCAAAAAATGTGGAGCTCACTCAGACTCACTCATGAAATATATTTTGCCCTTTGAGCTCACTCGGACTCACCAAAATTTTCCTCAACCGAAGTCACTCGGACTCAGACTCACTGAAATGTTTCTTAGCCGGACTCACTCGGACTCAAACTCACCAACATGTTGCTCAGCCAGACTCACTCAGACTCACACTCACGGCTCTGAGTCTGAGTGAGTCGACTCATGAGTCCATTAGCGTATAATTGGCGTCTTCTATCATGGTGTCACTGCTCTTTAACACCAACATCTCGCAGAATTGGCGCTCGACTTGGCGCCTTTTGATCTCGTACCTTCAAATATGAGTTATGAGTGGTGGCAATCCAGTATGGACATTCTTATTGAAAGAGGTGACTCACACGAGATATTTTTGATCAAGAACTTCCTGTGAAAGAGTTTGCGGGTGGAGGTCAACCTGCTCCCCCCCCCCCCCTTCTACGAACCTCACGCCTCTGATTAATAAATATAGAGTTGGTGTATGAACGCTAGTGCTTTGAAGTGTGAGTCAGCGGGAGTATAAGCGTGAGCCGACATAAGGGTGCTAGTGATGCTGAAGGTGTGTACATAGAACAATAGGTCGGCAAAGAAGTGTGGAGCTCACTCAGACTCACTCAAGAAATATATTTTGCGCTTAGGGCTCACTTGGACTCAGACTCACCAAAATTTTCCGCTACCGCACTCACTCGGACTCAGATTCACTAAGATTTTTCTCAACCGGACTCACGCGGACTGAAGCTCACCAAAATATTACTCATGTGGACTCACTCAGACTCAGACTCATGGCTCGATCTGAGTCTGAGTGAGTCTGAGTGAGTTTGCCGACCTATGCTGCGGAGTATACTGGCGCAGCTGCTGTTTTTTCTAGCCGGGAGGCAGAAACTCATGTCACTCTATTTCCCGCAATATTAATTAGAACTAACAGACAATAATGCCAAGGGAAGTATAGAGGATGTTATTTGTAATAATTGGGATATCAATGTGAAGAAAGTAAAGTGGACGAAAAGATAACTTGCCGCCGGCAGGGACCGAACTTGCGACCTTCGAATAACGCGTCCGATGCTCTACCACTGAGCTACGGCGACGGTCACCTCCCGTCCACTTCATAGGGTACACATGTGCATTTAAACCTAGGAGTGTTAGTCAGCGCCGATCACAGCCATGGCGGCGAGTGTGGAACACTCTTTTTCTGCCTTTTGGCGTCACGTAGCAAGTGATCTTTTTAAGAGCTGGCAGCTGACCAATAATCCCTCGCATACTACCTGAAGGCATCAAGTCTGCGAGAAGGAGACCCTCGCTATGAATGAAGGAAAGAAGATTACTTTTAGGGGCTCGTTTTTCTTTGTTAGACACAATATTAATTAGAATTAACAGACAATAATGCGAAGGAAAGTATAGGGGATGTTAAGGGTGTATGACAAAGAAAAACGAGCCAAGTCACCTTCCTTCCTTCATTCATAGCGAGGGTCTCGTTCTGGCAGACTTGGTGCCTTCAGGTAGTATGCGAGGGATTATTGGTCAGCTGCCAGCACGTAAAAAAAGGTCACTTGCTACGTGACGCCAAAAGGCAGAAAAAGAGTGTTCCACACTCGCCGCCATGGCTGAGATCGGCGCTGACACTCCTAGATTTAAAAATGCACACGTATACCCTATGAAGTGGACGGGGGGATGACCGCTGCCGTAGCTCAGTGGTAGAGCATCGGACGTGTTATTCGAAGGTCGCAGGTTCGGTCCCTTCCGGCGACAACTTATCTTTCCGTCCAATTTCTTCAGATTTATATCCCAATTATTACAAATAACACCCCCTATACTTTTTCTTGGCAATATTGTCTGTTAGTTCTAATTATTATTGTGTCTAACAAAGAAAAACGAGCCCCTAAATGTCATCTTCTTTCCTTCTATTTCCCGCAGTTGCCTGTACGGATGGTCTGTTTGAGGCCAGTATATTTCTGTGTAATCTCTGCATAGGTGACCTCAAGAAAAAGATCGCGTCAGTCCGCAATTATAGTATCATGTAGGGCTTCCGCAATATCTAACCGACAAACCGAGAAAAGATGCCTTGCTTACTAGAGCGAGCGTCTTATTTAATTTCTCCTCGTCTTTTTTTTACCTCTCTCGGGATTTCCTCACCCTCCGCCACACTGCATGTTCCAACTGCGACTTTCCAACCAGTGTGGTCCCCGAACGCGCCTCCGGTTTCGATGAGCTCGAGTAGGCAGGCTTCGAGAAAATGCGACCTGCTGCCGAATAGTCCAGGGATGATGGCCGCAGATTCTTGAATCCGCGACATCAACCAACGACGACGGGCCCCTTGTGTCCAGTGTGCGAAAGTGTGAATTGTCGCACACTGGACACAAGGGGCCCGTCGTCGACACTTTCGAAAGCGGGAATTTCGGATCGTCAACGCGTCTAATAAAAAGATTTGGGCCCATATTAAACACAAACGATGCCTCTCAAACAAAGAGATATCGGTTTTAAAGTACCCATTAAAAATGTCGATTAATCGATTAATCGATTAAAAGATTCCACCGAAAGCAATTAATCGATTAAAGGCTAAATCGATTAACGATTAACGATTAATCGATTAAAAATTTTAATCGACCATCCCTAAGCCAGAAATGTTTTTCGGAGGGGGGGGGGGACGAAACACAAAATCTCTATAATACGTCTTTAAAACGTTTAAAACCTCTATAAACCTCAATAAAACGTTTTATAGAGGTTTCGTGGGGGGAGGGACACCTCCTTGATCTGAAGTGGGGGCCGGGCAGGCAGATGTGATTGTCATTTGGTGCTCTGTACGCCACTGAATGGGACCCTGTGAGTTTTTTTAAATGCGAAACATTTCTTAGCGAACTTCTGCGACTTTGAGCGTATCTATCTATCTATCTATCTATCTATCTATCTATCTATCTATCTATCTATCTATCTATCTATCTATCTATCTATCTATCTATCTATCTATCTATCTATCTATCTATCTATCTATCTAGCCGCCAGGCCCGTAGCCAGGGGGGGGGGCACCCCCCCCCCCGAAATTTTTATGATACATAGTGTTATACCGAAAATAAATAATGAAAACAGGCGTCTTTCTCAAATAGTCAAGGCTTTCAGCAAGTGCCCCCCACCCCCCCGAAAAAAATTCCTGGCTACGGGCCTGCTAGCCGCCTATACGAATTTGTGCTCTCCTGGCCGTTTCGTTAATCGTATGTATACCAAAATTGGTGTGGCGTAACATGACCTTATTACGAACATGAATGACAGGTCATAACATGAAAATCATGATATGCATGTCATGAACAGCATGATTTACATTCCACGGCCTTTGGGGCTCTTGCGGCCGTTCCGTTAGTTTCATATATACCAAAATTGGTATGGCATGACAAGAGTTCATGACGAACATAATGACAGGTCCTAACGTGCAAATCATGACACGCATGTCATGTGCAGCATGATTTACATGACATGGTCTCGGGGCGCTCGCGGCCGTTTAAATGAATGGATATATACGAAACCTGGTATGATGAGACATTTCTGTATGACGAACATAACTGACACGTGGTAACATGAAAATCATGACATGCATGTCATGTGCGACATGGCTTACATCCCACGCTCATGACGCACTCGCGGCCGTTTCGCTAAATTGATATACACCAAAATTTGTATTGTGCGATGTGACTGTATGAAGAACAGGAATAACAGGTGATAACATGAAAACCATGACATGCACGTCATGCATGTCATGATTTACATGCCACCTCATGGTGCATTCGCGGCGGTTTCGCTTGCATGAGCAAGATGTTCGTGATGTTCGAATAAAATAAGCGAAAATGTCCTGGCTAGAAAAGACGCGAAACGCGCTCTCCGACGGGCTCAGTTTCGGGAGTTTCACGTTTGCTCTGTGTAGCGTCTGCTGGCGTGGCAGCCCGCGCATGTTGTTTCGTCGCGTGTGCGATAGATGGCGCGACGCGCGATGCAAATATGGCGATGCGCATGGAATTTGCTGTGTTTATAGGTGGCGCGCTGTGCGCCACCTATAGACCAGAACAGCTTCGAACAGCTTCGATTCGAACAGCTTGGGTAGTGATCATAAACGCATAATATTACAAATGGGATATAAAACTGAAAATAAGAACATAGAATCAAAGTTTGGCAGCTTGTATCTAAATGACAAACAAATAACAAACATAGCCGCAAGAGTCGAGGAAAAAATAGAAGAACTACCAGGCAAAGACTGGAAGTATAGTGAGCTGCTACATGTAATCACGAAAGAAATGGAAAAAGAGAAGAAAACTATTCGTTGGAAAGGAAAGAGAAAGCCAAAAAGTTGGTGGAACAAAGAAATCCGGGAGGCGATCGAGAAGCGACGTGAGGCATCATGGGAGCACAGACAGGCAAAAAAGGAGAAGCGGCCACAGGACGAAGTCAACCAAATATGGGAAATATATTTAGAGCCAAAATCCATTGTGCAGAAATTAGTCGAGGCAAAAATGAAAGGTGAAAGTGAACGCTGGATGACAGAGATTCGCGAAAAGAAGAAGGCCGCGCCTAGGATATTTTGGAGCCACCTAAAAGCGCTGGGTAGGAAGTCTGTCACAATGCAACAACGTTTGGTAGATGAAGGAGGAAATCAATTGGAAGGGTATGAAGCGCTAGGTTACATCCAAAAGATAACAGACGATTCGCTTAAAAAGGTCGCCCAGGGGATTCCCCCGGTGAGTAAAAGTACGCAAAGGAGTGCAACCGACGAAGATGTAGTACTAGAGAATTTCAGTTGGAAGAAGGCCGAAGGAAAAATTCCTAAGCACACTACTCCCGGCTAAGATGGGGTTCCCGTCAGCCACATTAACGAACTCGGACATAAAACTAAAGAAGCACTGCTGAAAGCCGTAGAAAAGTGCTTACAGGAGAGGGAAATACCAGACAGTTGGCGAAAAAGTAGAATGAACTTAATCTATAAAGGCAGAGGAGAAAAGGATAACATTCGCTCGTATAGACCGCTAACCATTACATCGGTACTATACAGGTTGGCGATGCAGGCAGTAAAATTAAAAATAGAAGCGTGGGTAGAACAAAATGATATTTTGGGAGAACTTCAGAATGGATTTCGAATCGACAGGCGGTTAGACGATAATCTGTTTGTTCTTACCCAGTGTATAGAAATATCGAAAATAGAAAACAGGCCCTTATACGTAGCTTATCTAGATATCACCGGGGCGTATGACAACGTTAATCAGGAAATTTTGTGGGATATATTGAAAGAAGTGGGCATAGGGGACGACTGTATACAGCTCTTGAGGGAAATATACCGAGAAAATACAGTTTGTATAGAATGGGAAGGAATAAGTAGCAAGGACAGCGTTGAAATTAACAAGGGGCTGAGACAGGGATGTCCTTTGTCCCCGCTGTTATTCATGCTGTACATGGTGAGGATGGAAAAAGCGCTAGAAGGTAGCAACATTGGATTTAATTTGTCACACAAACAGCTATGCTATGGGGATGCATACAAAACCCTAGCACCGCTACACTGACCGAAGAGCAGTGGGAGGCCAAGTTATCGGACCCAGACCTGAAGAATCAGCGAAGCCTGGTTCAACGGGCACGAGAGATGGCGAAGGCCCGCGGCTACCTGGAATAAGGAGGCCGCCCACCTTGGGCGCACAGCGTGCTTGCTCCAAATAAACGTTTATTCTCCCTCTCTCAAACAGGTCGGCACGATGGTTGAGCAGAAGCTTCCAGGTCTATTTTATGCTGATGATATTGTCTAGCTTATTTGCGGACAGTCAAGATGATATACAGCGACTGGCAGATATATGCGGAAGGGAATGTGAGGCCCTAGGACTAGGATTTAGTGCAACAAAATGTGGATTGATGGTATTCAATGATCACGAAAACCATGCGGTCATAATACAGGGCCAAAAAATACCGAGGGTAAGCAAGTACAAGTACCTCGGAGTATGGGTAAATGAGGGGGACAGATGTATGGAGGTACAAGAGAAAGCATCGGTAGCAAAGGGATAGAGGAATGCTGCAATTATGAAGCACAGAGCTTTATGGGGATACAATAGGTACGAGGTGCTTCGAGGGCTGTGGAAGGGTGTGATGGTCCCGGGGCTTACATTTGGGAACTCAGTGGTGTGCATGAAGTCAGAGGTACAATCAGGAATGGATGTAAATCAAAGGACGGTGGGCCGCCTCGCGTTGGGCTCTCACGGGAAGACGACAAATGAGGCTGTAAAGGGTGATATGGGATGGACAGGCTTTGAAGTGAGGGAAGCTCAGAGCAAAATGAGATTCGAAGAGAGGCTGAGGAAAATGAAGAAGAGTAGATGCGCAGAGAAGGTTTTCAGGTATTTGTATAGAAAAAGCGTTGACACGCAGTGGAGAAAAAGAACTAGGAGGCTCACCAGTAAATATACGGCTAGCAGTGCGGGCGATATGGCAACAAGGAGCATTAAGCGGAAGGTCAGAGTGGCGGAGAGGACTTATTGGATGGCAGCGATGGAAAAGAAGCCGGCTCTGAGTAACTACCGAAAGGGAAAAAACGAAATAAGGAGGGAAAGGTTTTATGATAATTCAAGGGGAAGCGCTTTGCTGTTTGAAGCAAGGTCGGGCTGCCTTAGAACGCGTAGTTATAAAGCGAGATTCAGTAACGAAGAAGAACAATGTACATGCTGCGGGGGAACTAAGGAAACGATGGAACATGTACTGATTGAATGTGGCGATATTCACCCAGGTATACGTGTGCGCACGAGTCTACTGAAGCCTTGGGTTTTAGGGACAACAATGGAAAGCTGAACACGTCCGCGATAGAAATATGTAAGAGACGGTTAGAGTATTGGTGGCAGAAAAGTAGAGATAAAGTACAAAAAATAAATAATGGGGGAAAATAAGGTCATTCTGCCTTAAGAGGCAGAGAGATGGACCGTGAATTTATATTTTTTTGGTATAATAACATAGATTTAATCAGTGTAGATAAGGTATTAAGCCAACTTGAAACAAGGAAGTTTTTTTTTTATTTCCTTCGAGCCTGGTGGCAGACATGTCACCGCCCCGTTATAAAGGGGACGCTCATAGCATCCATCCATCCAGATGGCGCCCGGAAAAGGGTCAACCAGGGACGTGCGGACGTACGGCCCGCGCCACTTTCACCGGAGGAGGTAATGAGCTGCACTGAAATGAATATGATACCAAATAGTTTCCCAAACGATGGGAAGTGCTAAATGCTCTCCACCTAATTATTTGCCACGGCGTGAAAGGTTACATTTCGGCTCCGTTACCGTGCATCAACGATGCTTTGCGAAATCCTGTGCGTGCTACAGAAAATTGCATGAACTAGACTTGACGTATGAACTGAACGGCAGTCTGAGGTAGTATGTATCGATCCTGCCTGACGGATTTGCCGCAGTAGTAGGCCGCTAGCGAGTAGCGCCATCGCCGCTGCACGGGACCGCATGTTTAACGTGTTGATGGTCTCCAAACATATTACGCCGTTGTCGTTACTTGCGCAGTCAGGAACGCGGAGTTACTTCTTCAACGGAACACAAGCATTCAACATCTTATTCAGTAGCGCTTGTGTCACAGCCATGCTCAGACTGTAGCCATGCGCATTCACTTCTCTCAGATGTTGCAGGTTCGATCAGCACGATCGAAACATGAATATCGAAAAGAATGCACACGTATGCTTCTTGCAACGTCGAAGAATTCGACGTTGCGAAAATTCATCGAACAAGAACGCCGTTCGGAAGGTACCGGTGTAGTACAGGTGAAGTTAGCAGAGAGGCGTGGATCATGGCCGTAAATGCTCGTTCCATAGCTCTAACCATTTCGCTTCCGTTGGTCGAGCTTGAGCGCGTTGGCGGCATGCGGCGCTCCATAATATCCACAATAAGCTGCGCTACATGCAATGCACAAGAAAAACTATGCTGTTATTTTGATCTCGCTCAAGGATATTATGCATTAAGTACGATCAAAGTGACTTACGAGCGTGAAAAAACATTAACGCAGGAGGGGGCGTCGTACTTTAACGCACGAGGGAAATCATACTTTATGTATGTGTGCGTGTATATATACACGTGCAAATTTGAAAGATTTCAGGGGGTTTTGAACCTCTCCTCTGCAATGACTATCTGGTTTGCTGTGTCTGAGACATACGTATCGGAACACCAAGCTCCCTTGGTTCAACGCTTACAGACATATGCTGATAAACTTCATTTAGGTTTACTGCGACAGATTGGCATATGAAACAAATTCGCATCCGACGATATGTCTCTGCGTGCAATCGAGCAATTTTGAACGAAATGAGCTCGACACTTGGGGAAGGAAAAAGTTACGCATTTAAATTCTCTACCCAGCAATGAAGTGCGTGGAAGCGTCGAATTAGTTCCCCGTTCATCCGGAAGATGCCGTCAGTTGCCTGCATTCTGCATTCTGCGGACAGAGTCCTAAACGAATGTTTGCTCATCACCGCACGCCCTGAAAAACGTTGAACCCCGTTTCGTGGTGTTAATATACACTCGATTGATGTGTGTGTAATATATGTCCACACTTTGAAAATAAGGTCCTAACGTTGAAGAAGTGACTGATATGCACGTTTCTCTCTCTCTCTCGATATATATATCTGTGTGTGTGTGTGTGTGTGTGTGTGTGTGTGTGTGTGTGTGTGTGTGTGTGTGTGTGTGTGTGTGTGTGTGTCACGCAATGTTACAAAATGTGTTACCGACAAAATGAATAAATAGAGTGAAAATTCTCGCCGCATTGTTTTAGTGCGCAGCATCTACCGCGTGTTTATGCGAAGTCTTCTGCCGATTATTAGGAGGCCAAGCTTTCTAGTAGCGGCAAGCATACAATAATTCACGAATTAGTTCGCGTTAATTACCGTTTTAAATAATGGCCTTAGTAGGAGTTGAGAGTTCGACGGAATGCCTTCTGGTCAGGTAAAGTCACTGTTAATAAGCAGGTCACTGACGAATGTCGAAATGAAACAAATGACGTATCGGGATCCGTACGGATCCCGAAACGTCATTTTCTTTCATTTTGACATTGGTCAGTGACCTATTTATTAGCAATGACCTTAGGAGAATTACCCATGCCCAAAGCATAATCTTTCACGTGCGTTTCATCTGCGCCTTGTACCGGTTTCGGAAAAAAAAAGTGCAATCAAGATATGCAGCGAAATGCGTTGCTTGTTCCACTGATTGTAGTACCTGCCGCAGGTTAGCCCAATGGATATATGGCGTGACGTTGTTATAGCCGAACTCTTTGTCGCGGCTTCAATGCCGGCCGCATGAATCTCGATGGGTTAGACGAACTGCAATGGCGCTCGCGAGTCGCGTGCTTATGTTTGAGTGCACGCTAGGTAACTCCACTTGGTCATAATGAGTCCATAGTCCCTAACGCTATGGCGTGCCTCATAATCCTATCCCGATGACACCATGAGCGTATGAACGTCAGTGGGACCTATTCAATACAAGTGGCCTCCAGAACGCCATCTTGTGCGTGGGGCAGCCTCGTTTTCTCTTACCTTTGGCGGTCACTAATTTTAGCTCTATTGCGCACGCGCATGACGCTACCTTTTCTTCGAAATAACATTAAAGGTTGATTGAAGGTTAAAGGTTGATGACTGGGACATTGTTTCGTTTGGCACTTCGTGAGATTCTCAGAACTCTTCGCCAGCACCATATAGCTCACTAGAACCTAGCTTGCTTTCTCTTTGCTTTCTTTTCTCGCAAGGTCCACGACTCGTGCGCCCATACATCACAACGGAAAAGGCCGGGCCGTTAACCACCTGATTTCACGTTCTGAGCCTCACACTTTTGACACTCATGATCACCGAAAGTTCGCCGCGACGGTCTAGCGGTTACGGTGCTCGGCTGCTGATCCGAAGGTCGCGGGTTCGATCCCGGGGTAAGGGGAGTAAAAGATGATAGAAAAGAGATGTTACCATTAAATTTTAAATTAAGCTATATCTAAGATGTAGCGCTGCTCATAAACATGACGGCATCGCATTGTAATAGCGAAAAATTGTGATAGCACGCGGTTATGTACCGGTGTCACACGGGCACTTTCGATCGCGATCAGGGGCCGATCCGATAAGACTGAATACTGATCTGGTGCTGCCTCACGGTCACTTTAGATCGCGATCAGGTCCGACAGGGATCAAGGCAATCGCGATCTGGCTTGTTGATCGCGATAATTGACTGACGTGTGCGCCAAACTCGATCCGGATTAGGCTGCACCGTCTTGCAGCAACCAACTTGTTGATCGCGATGAGGAGGAACGATACGGATTGGTACTGATCGCGATCAAAAGTACCCTTGTGACAACGGTATTACAGATGGACAGCAAGAGGAAGTGGGAGCAGATTAGAATAGAGTTCAACAGCAAGAGCGGCGTGCGACCGCGCACGGAGCAGCGGTGCCGTGAGTGGAAGAAAACAGGAAAAAAAAAAACGATCCCATTCAGCTGTAAAACACGTTCGGTTCCGTTGGCTGTACCGGCAATATTATTTTCACACGTTTAATAATGCGGGGCAGTGCGGCATCTGTTCGATCTCGCAGCCAATATGGCCGCGAGATCGAACAGAGTCGACGCCTAGCGGCGGACGGACGAAACCCCGAAGTGTTGATGGCGGTCAGCCGGGGCCGCTTCGGCAGCACTGTACGCGGTGTTTGTGTACTTTGCGAACTTATGATGGACGTTGACGACTACGGTGAGTAACCTGTCAAAATCTTATTCTTTGCTTTTTGCAACGGAAATTCATAAATGAAGATTAGAAATTAAATTAAATTAAATGGATAGAGAGCGATCGAGAAAATATTTATCAAGATCAGCAGTGGCGATAAACCCGCTCGCGTATTTTCATTGCTTAGGCGGCGAGTCAGCGCTCACAAAACGATACTCTTTATTATGCACCAGATCATGCATACACACTTGCGACGTTTCGGTGCTCGGTATTTACCCTGCGGATCCCTGAGAACTGTTCTCTTAGCCCTGTAGACAGAACGGGACATGCGAAAACTGCAACAGGGCTCGGGGACACTCGTTTAAGCAGACTCGCATGCTGAGCGCGAACTAACATTGCATTCGCAGCGCAGACGGTACATGAAGGACAAAGAATGAATCCTGTGAATTAATTTTCTTCTTCTTTCTCGATTAATTTTCCTGCTGAAGTGTATGACAATCAAAGCACAGGGGAATCATATGACTGGCACCCCTGACGAAGTTCCCCCGAGCGTTCGCTTACTGCAACCGTCTTCCCGCGTTCGTAGTGCTCAACAGCAACAATCACAAATGCACACATTAGCGAAGCTATCGCTCACCATCCTTTCACCGTCCTACTCACCATCCTTTCTCGTTCGCGAACGCTAGAATGTACCGTTGTCGAAGTGCTTGCTGCACACGATCGCGTACTTGGAAGGCGTCTGGCCGTTACGAAGCTTACCTAGCCAAACTCGACGACGTTCCGCGTCGGTGGGATAGAAATGGGAGCTTATCCTTGGCTCTGTGCAGTATGTATGGCATTGTGGCAACGAACAAAACCTCATCATCGAAAGCGAAGAGTTTTCTGCTGATGCGGAACACAGAATCACGATGTGAAAACAGCAGCCCCGTACACTTCCACGCACCGCACGAAACCCATATCCACACTAAAGGGGCGACAGTGCTGCCACCTATAGGTCGATATCGCCGCCAATAGATATTTCTACCAAGTCACTATTCAAAACTTCAAAAGGGCTTGCGCAGCAGATACGAGACGTCACGATACGAGGCGGGTGAAGGAGTGGTGGCACAGGAAAACCGCCGCATTCGGGGCTCGTTTCGAGCGGCAGCTCGAGGACATGCTGGAGAAGTGCTTGCTTCGAAAAGCGGAATCTGCTCAACAACACACCACGGAATTTTGACGTCCCGAGCACTCCCAGCGTTAATTGAACATATGGACGCCCATCGCCATAGGCGTGCGCACAGGGTAGGCAGGGGGGGGGGGGGCGGCCGCTCCCCGTAGTCACCTAAGAGGGGGGGGGCGCAAAATCTGCCCCATACATTGATTTAGTAGGGTGAGGGGGCGCTGCGATGAAACTTTGCTTAAAGTCCCTGGATATTTTTGGGAAAGTACCGTCTTTCTTATAACCGAGCCGCCACGCCGAGCACCCTCCTCTCCCGCCTTCCACCACCCCGCTTCATGGGCCGTCGCCCGGGAAACGCGCGCGTTATCAGCGTGACATAGCATTCTTGATAGGAAAGTGGCGCGAGCCGGGTTATAGGGCCGGCGCCTGCACGGTGGCCGTTCGGGAGAGGATATAGATAAGGTTTGGACACTTGGGAGAGGAGGGCTGGACACTTTGGAGAGGATATGGAGGAGAGTGTCGCTACTTTCTATATTAAGGGACTTTGCCCCCCCCTGATGGGGAACCCTGCGCACGCCTATGCCCATCGCGTACGTCACTGTTTTAAGTCTTAAAAGTGCGACGAAAGCAAGTGACTTTTCAAAACTGCTTGCGCAATCAGCCACATTACGCAGCATAAGTTGTGCCCTAAGGTAGCCGCCGGGCGACCTTATGAAACGCCACCTTATCGCGGCGATGAGGTTAAGGAAAGGTTGGATTGAAGCATAAGGTTTGTTCATAAAACGCACTAAGGCCCGTATTCACAAACCAACCTTATCTTAACGCTATAAGGCGGCCTTTCGTAAAGAAGGGAAAGGTCTCGGTGCGTTTCAGGCGCCGAAAAGGTGAGGAGGGCAAAATATAAGTATAAGGTTGGTTTGTGAATACCGTCCTGAATCTCACTTCATAGCTACGCGTTCTGAGGGAACCCGACCTCACTTCAGAAGTAAAGCGTTTCCCCTTGAATTGTCATAAAATGCCCCCCGCTTCATTTCGGCTCTCCTCATTCGGTGGTTATTCAGAGGCGCTTTTTCTTAAAATCGATTCTATCCAATGAATCCTCTCCACCTCCTTGTTTCCATATCGCTTACTCTGCCAGCCGTATACTTGCTGGAGAGTCTCCTATTTCAGTTTCTCCACTGTGAGTCAACACTCCTCCTATACAAATATCGGAAGGCTCTTCTCTGCTCATTTACTGTCCTTCAAATTCCTTAGCATCTCTTCTCCTCGGGACTTGATCATTCCATATAGCCCTTTGCAGCCTTATTTGTCGTTTTCCCGTGAGCGCCCAACGCGAGGCGTCCTACAGTCCTTTATTCGTGTCCTGTCCTGACTGCAATTCTGACTTCCTGCACACCACTGAGTTCACAAATGTAAGCCTCGGAACCATTACACATTTCTACCAGCGTTAAAGCACCTCCTACCTATTGTATCGACAGAACTATCTGTACTTCGTAATTGCAGCATTCCTCTCTCCCTTGGCTGCCGTGTTTTTTTTCTCGTAGATCCCCGCATCTATCGCCCTCATTCACCCATGCTCTGAGGTACTATTCCACCTTTCATGTGGAATAGGAGCGCCAGAGGACAGCCTAGCGAGCAGAAGCGGAATTGTAATAGTGGTATAGACATCCGCCGTGATATCTCGAATACGTTATCGCAAAGCAATAGCGTCCGTCATCTAAAAAAATTCACGTGCGCTTGGATGCGCTTAACAAGATATGCTCCTCATAGAAGATTTTTTAGCTTAATTTCGGCGAAGCTTGATTCGTGGCACTCCCACGTTAACGACGAAGCCTATGCGCGTGGTTGCTTTTAACGGATCGTACCTTGTTGCCCCGAAGTGTCCCATGTCGGAAATCCGGGATTAATAAATGATAGCGCCCTCTGGATCCTGTGAGGCGCATATTTGTAGTATTGCACTACTGAATTTGCAATAAAGAGGAATACTGTAGTCGAAAGCACCGAATCATTGCGCTATAGAGGCTGTCTGAACAGAACTAAAGGTCTCATACCGGTTGGCTGACGTTTCGATGGTTGGAGCAATATTCGTGAAAGGCGCCTTATCGCCGTAAACCTTTTAGGCATGGAAGTGCTGGATATGGACGTGCTTGAAGAACATAGGTTCACCTATGAAAACGTTGGCTAGCCTGCCTGGGACCCTTATTCCTGTTCAAAAAACGTTCATATCCTATCGTTTTCCCATCCGTCGGTTCCCCCATGTACGTACGTGCTCCCGGATTGAAACAGCACAATTTAGGGCTAAGTAACGCACGTACTTTCCTTTCCACCGTCTTCAGTTCTGGTCATATCGGTGTAATTTCGATTCCAAGGCGTAGATAAGAGCCAACATTATCTTTAGAGACCAGATTCGTCGTGATATGACTCTCGAGCGATTGCGTATACCAGTCGTTATACTAAAAAAAATATTGATGTCGCGATTGAATCCGTGAGTATCGTACGTTGGATTTCTTCGCTACGATTTCGCACCCCAGGCAAATAAACGGGCAGTGCACATCATTACGTTGGGAACGTGTCTACAAAACCTGAAATTGGTCGGCCACGGTCGTGTAGCGGTTACGGTCCTCGGCTGCTGACCCGAAGATCTTGGATTCATTCCCGGCCGCGGCGGTCGCATTTAGATGGAGGCGAAATGCTATAGATGACCCTGTACTGTGCGATGTCAGTGCACGTTAAAAAAACACCCGGTGGTCGAAATTTCCGGAGCCCTCCACTACAGCATCCCTCATAATCATATCGTGGTTTGGGATGTAAAACCCCAGATATTATTAAAACCTGAAATTGTTGCCTGACACAAAGATGGCCAACATTTCAAACACAAGGTCATGCCTTTGCAAGGGAGCCGAGCTTCCCGCGAATGTGAGTCACGCACTTCAGCGCAGTGTTGTTAGCGTCACTGACTATGACACGACACTTCGGTTAACCTTTTAATCCGAGGCGCTCAATGCCGCCAGTAGAATTACGCCGCGAAGCAAAACTACAACAAAACACGTCACGTGAATATTGCGATGTACCGAGGCTGCAGTTTCTACCAGAAAGCAGGGAAAAAACTGCGCTTGCGGACTCTTGCCGAGGCAGACACAGCGTGCCTGAGTTGTCAGTGGTGTTGATCTCCTGTAAACGCGGTACAGGACAGTTAGAAAGCCTGCAACTGTTCCTATAGTCAACTGATTAATGAAATAATATGCTTAAAACTTACCTGTATGTCATCTTCAACTTAAGGTGTAATCCACGGTTCGAAGGGACCTCTCGCACAGAACATACGTTTTCCTCACCGTAAACAAACATTGATCACAGGGAACAAGAACAAATGCGTTTCGACACCCTTACAGGTCCCTTGTTTACATAAGCAACAAAAAAAACCTTCAGAATATATTAAGAAGTTGTTAATGGATCCTGGTGAGAGGCCTTTCAACGGGCTTCACAACGTGCGGAGCAGTTAAAGCTTTTCGTTGCGCCGGGTGGTGCGAATAGAAATCAACCGGCAGGCGCTCGCTTCATCCTCTTCTTCATCTTCTGCATAGCTCGCACAAGACGTGCGCCGATTTGTCCGGCCGTGGAACGCAGTAACTATGATGGGCGAGTATTTTACGGGACCAAAAATCCCGTAACATCGCGTAGCAAGTAGTCACGCGACTAAAATCGCGTAACAAGTCGCGTGACAAAAAATCCCGTAAAACTAGTCCTATGGCTAAAATACGTAACATTTCGTAACAAGTATTCACTTGACTAATATCACGTAAGATCTAGTCACGTGTCTAAATCGCCTAACACGATGTAATAACTAGCCACGTGACTGAATCCAAGTAGTATTTCGTAAGTAGTCGCGTGACTGAAATGACGAAACAGCACGTAACAACAACTCACGTGATTAAAAATCCCGTAACAACAAGTAACATCCAGTCGCGTCTCTAAAATCACGTTATATCTAGTCCCGTGACTAAAAACCACGTAACATCTAATCATGTGAGCAAAACCACGTAACATAACAAAACAGCCAGTCAGACACATGTTCCGCCAAAAATATGTAAAAGGTAGTCACGTGACTAAAAGCACGTAACATAACACAACAGGTAGCGACGCGAATAAAGTCACGTAAAAACTAATCACAGGACATGTTCCCGCTAAAACCAGGGTGTCGGAACGAAATGTTTTTCGTTTCGGTTTTAGTTTCGTTCCACCGCAAAAAGTTCCGTTCCGTTTCTGTTCCGGAACGAAAAAAAAATGTTCCGTAACGGTTCGTAACGGTTTTTTTATGAAAAAAATGTGAAGTTAGGTAATCATAACGAACATTGTATTTGTGATGTAGATACTTGCCCTCCTCTTAGGAAAGTGGGACAAAGGTAAAATACGTTCTTCAGAGGAGCGGAAGTAACTATACCACGAATTTTTACCAACTAGCACAAACCAGTATTAATTTCAAAGTCATAGTATTTATTTTCTCAAAAGACAAATACCATTTTTTTAGTGGGCTCTATGCTTTGTGTCAAGGGAGTGAGCCCGATCTCAGAAGCAGCACGTCATTGAGTGTACTCTCTGATGTGCGAGACCGCTGTTCTGATAAAGAGATCGCCAGGCCTGCGCGACACACGCAGCACAGTCACAACGAAAGCTGGAAGAGCGGACTTTGTAGAGCCCGCTGGAGAGTCTCTTGGGGCAATAATACAAGTACGCATGCAAGGTACCCACTGCGCCATAAATCATCCCAATTCTTCTGAAGTAGAGAAGTTCCCACTATGCCATTTTTCGTCATTCTTCGGAGCCTCGTGGTACACGCTACACATCTGTAAGGCATTATGTGCACTTTGCGCTGTGAGTGATGATGATAAAAAATTATGGCTGAGCACTTTGCAGTGGGTGGGAAGCAGTGTGGCGGAATGGGCGCCTCCATTGCATTTCATTTCCACTGCGGGGAATTAGAACTTGCCGCATTTCCATTCCTTTCAATTCCTCGGAATGAAAAAACTTATCCCATTCGCTCTCCGGGAATGGCCGGGCAGCTCAATTGCATCAATGTAATTCCTCCACGTAAGAAAGGCATCTTGATAGTTTTATTGAGTTAAGAATGAACGCCCCATAAAGCTGATGTCATCAGATGCATTAAGAACTGCAATAGTACGCAAAACAGGTTACCAAGGTCGAGGGATAGTAGCTTGGTTACATATCTCGTGCAGTACAACCACCCTACTAATTCCCATAGGGGCAGTTCTCCCGCTATGGTCAGCATGTTTGAACGAATGGTGGTGTTTTAATATTGTTTATGCTTAAATGTGTTAATGCTAAAATGACGACGTAGCGTATTTTTATGCTGAGAAAAGTAGTATTCAAGAAGACTAAGCAGTTTTGCCACGCGTCTGGAGCAGTTGTGAATATGGAGAAAAATAAGATTTGGTTAATGGGAAATAAGACCCTCTGGACCTGCTGGTATTAGTTGGAACAGTGCACCGCTGGGGCACCTTGTGCCTTTGCATCGAATACGGAACGCTGGGCCGCACTGCTCGTCAGCACTCACGCTTGTCAAGCGCTCCTCGCAAACATAGATGGGGTGAGGAGAACTTTCTGTGGTCGCCTGTGCGCAGGTATGCAATGTCTTCCTTGTCGCAAAGGGTATTTACGTGTGCCAGGTACTAAACTGCTCGTGAGATAAAGATCAGGATGTGCATAGAGTATTCGCTACTTTTGTGTGGGGGTATCAATGGGAACCAACGCCCTGGGGTAACTTGTCTCTCCCTTCGATATATCTGCTGGGATAATGCATTTGTTTGTGCACTAACTTATGCCTCAGTTTCTAGTAGGCGCGTTGCTTATAAATATACCGTGCTTGTAATCAGCCAAGCCATTCTAAAGATACTGCTTTATTGTTAATTTTGAGGCTCTGACTTACTTATGTTAGAAGTTTGGCAAACAGCACGTAGACGACAACGTGCTCTATATTAAGAAAAAGACGTAATTCCATTCCCATTTCATTCCATGCAAAAGGCGCTTAATTGCATTCTCATTCCATTCCTCCAAGCGTTGTCCCCATTCCATTCCGGTCACGACAATGTGAAATGATTCCGGAGTCATTCCATTTCTAGTGGGGCAACTCCGCAACACTGGTGGGAAGCACTAAACAACACACTCTTTGCGATATTGGCATTGTGTGATAACTGGTTGTTATTTTACTCTTCTGCCATGCTGTATTACGTATATTAACATGATTCCTTGCCCGACATGACGCCTGTATAGAGTATTTTTGCGAAGGAGTTACAAGCACTAGCGTGGCACTGTGGTGGAAGACCCGACTGCCACGCAGAGGGCGCGGGTTGAAATGCCATCCGATCCTAGAAATTTGTTTCTCATTTATTTTTTTGATATCACGCGATGGCGGTCACAGACACCGGCGGTGGTGGACAACTATAGCGCCAAAATCAGCTGTTGTGATCTCATAACAGCTTTCGCTGTAACAAACTTCAGCGCCGACAATACCCTCTCTATGCTGGCCTGCGTGACAGGCGCGCAAAAATGCACTTGCGTTAATATAAACATCTCTGGTTTACCATTGCTTTCGTTTTTCGCACAATTTCAACATATCTTTGCTTTGAAATTCCTGCCTGAGGTACGCGCTAATACCGTACCCTGAGATATGCTCACATTGCACGAGCTCAGTTGCTCCGGATTGCGAAGTTTTCTCGTGAACCGAAAAACGATTGAAAAAATTTCGTTTTCACTCCGGAACGAAATAATAGATAAAGTTTCGGTTACGTTTTCGCTCCGGTCCAAAATATCGTTTTTTTTCGTTTTTCGTTTTCGGTTTTCGTTCCGTTCCGACACCCTGGCTAAAACCACGTAACATAAACTCACGTGGCATGTTTCCGCCAAAACCACGTAACAGCTCGTGACTAAAATCACTTTGCATCGCGTAACGTATTCATGCGACCAAAAAATCACATAACATCACGTGACAGCTAGTCACGTGACTAAAATTGCAATAACCAGTCGCGTGATATGTTCTCGCCAAGAACCACTTAACAGCGAGCCACGTGATTAAAATCACAACATCACGTAACAGCTAGCACTTGACACGTTCCCGCCAAAACCGCGTGACACGTGCGTAGGTAGTGTGAGGAACAGGCCGAAAAAAGCGAGAAAAAAAAGGGGCGCTTGTCTTGTGCAGTTCTTCCTTTCTGTCTTCCGTTTCTTTCGCGCTGTTCATTAGTATGAACCTGCCGATACTGGAGTAGGATAGCCAAGCCTAACCACAGTTAGCACTAATAGCAAAAACTTAGCATGTCTAGCGAAAGCTTGACATCACTAGGAAAAGCTTATAAAAAGATAGTTCGAACGCTGTTGGTACCAGCGTTGCGCCACGTGCAAGTTGCGCTTTTTTTTTTTCCTTGTTTGTACTGGCCGCGACGGCGCGGTTTCAATGTACGACTTCGAACAAATCTGCATACCAGCATATATCCACTGTGGCAACGAGATGGCTTTCTGGGTCGTGTACACAGCAGTCTATTCGCGTTTATTGTATTTTCAGAAACACTGAGAACAAAACGCGAGATTAGGCTCTCTATACAGCGTGCCAAGTGCTTAAGAAAATAAATTGTTTGCAGTGCATTTTATTGTGAAAGGAATGTGGTTCAAACTAAATCCCTTAAATAAAATGCTTTAAAGGAGAAGGTTACTGAACATTAATCAGTTTTTAAAGAAATGCGTGCCTTTATTTATGCCGCTTATTCAGCTCTATAAAACGAAGTCTCTGTCAGCGATCACTTTGGTCTTTTTCAATAAAGTTCCTCGCTCGCTCGCTGGCTCGCTCTGTCAGCGACTATAACACGTGGCTTGGCGCTTTCACCCAATTGTGCAATATCGTGGGTTTATAAAATGACGCCAATAAAATTAGGAAAGTCAATCCCGAGCATGCATATTCTGGAACAACGCGACCATCATAATTTAAGATGGTAGTATTTCTCAAAAGGAGGCCAACGGCAGTAGGATCGGACGAAAAATATTGAAGGGGCCGGAGACGAAAGGAAGGGCAGGACGCCCTTTCCATATTCGGTCGTCGCGATGAAGGAACGAGCCACTTTGATGCAAAACTGCCGATTCACTGTTGAGCACTCGCCCGCTCGTCGTATGCGTTGTCGTTATCAGTCGGCGACTGCCGGTTCGCGCTCGGTGGTGAAAGACGACATTGTCGTCTGTCTTTGTGGACGCTATGCTGTCGGCGTCCATCGCGCGAATTTTGAATCTTCAAGCTCTGTACGCCACGTGGTATGAAAAACGGTGAACTAAAAGCGATGTCCCGAATGGCTGGGTATGCCTGTGATTATAGTAGGTGCAGCCTGGTCGGTTCGTCTGTTGCGAAGACAAGAGATGGTGTGCATGTCGGGTCAGCAGTCGAAGGTATATCACAAGAAATATGAAGTTTGGTAAGGTAAGTCCGTGACTCCTTTGTGGTGTCGGAGGTTGAAGTACACCGCGGTGGGTCGAGGCCCAGCGCAGCCTTCAAGCGCAGTGCTCGCGCTTGAAGGCTGTCCAACGTACGAATGCATGTTGCAACAAGATGACTGCGTTCGATATCCTGCAGTGACAGAAAGGGTTTCAGTTGAACAGGGGGAGCTATCTCCAGGCAATAGGATTGAAGGACACATCGTCAACAAAGTACACCATTTCCTGATTTGGCATCGTCTTCCGTCTTGGCAAGATTTGGTCGCTATTTAAACGGTTGTGCATGCGAAGATGCCTCTTACGAGACGCCTCAACGTACAGATGTCTATTTCTTCATGTTCATGGTGCTAGGCTTTAAACTCGGCATGTAGAACGATGAAGGCTTACCGTTTCACTTGGTGGGTCACAATATGAGCTGAGGGGCTATACTACGAGGCAATAGAAGATTAAACCCGCGCATCAGAACCGCAAGCTCCCAATTTCCAGACAACTCAAACCCAGACGATGCATATGAGTGACACCCGCGAATTGAGTAGTATCTGCTTAAGCAGCAACGTCTCTGCAACATTGTCTAGGGTGGGATTACAGTGGTTCATTATCCAAATTTACAGCGCTCATTTTAAGCGTGTCTTTGTGTATACGTTAGCTTTTCACTGATTCACGAGCTATCCTTATAGTTGAAGAAATGTAAGTGGTTGTTAGCATTTTAAGGCAAATGCTCGGTGTTTCAGAGGTATACATGGAGGGCACCATAGGCGTGCGCAGGGGGGGGGGGGGGGCAAGGGGGCGAGAAGGGGGGGCGCAAAGTCAGCCCTATACATTGTAGGGGGGGCGAGAAGAGGGGCGCAAAGGCAGCCGCATACATTGACATAATAGGGAGGGGGGCGCTGCGACGAACCTTCGCCCCCCCCCCCCCCTGAAGGGGAACCCTGCGCACGCTTATGGAGGGCACGGGTCGAGTGCCATCGCTTTCACGAAAGTACTTCACTCACCGAGAGAGAGCGAGAGAGAGCGAGAGACCGAAGGTGGAGGAGCCAGAGAAGGGCCGCACGCACTCTACGCGAACGTATCTCGGTTCCAGAACACCATCTGCACGTGTCTGAAACTGCCGGCACACTTCCTAAGGACGTATCGTTCTTCGCTAATTGCAGAGGCTCTTTGCAGCGGCGGAGAACCACGTTGGCGAAGATTTATACGGCAGCCTCGATATGGGCCAGACCGAGAGGGAGCCGGACTGCGCATGCCCGAAGGCGGCCGCGCGCGTACGCAGTCAGCTCGTGGTCGGTAGCGACGCTGCGGCCAGGTTGACATACGAGCCTCTTAAATTAAACGTTCCATCAAGTCGAATTCTGCGGCAGCCATTAATTGCGGCCTCGTGCGATACGGGACGCACCCTAAGAGCTCCAGCGCGGCACCGTATAATATAATGACCAATTTCAGTTAAGGGTATATATATGCATACGCCCTACACTTCCCGTCTCGATCACTACACGGGAAACTCGCACTCGCAGTGACTTTGACATCATGCACGCGCATAGCGTCCGTGATATGACAGAACGGCGTCACACTTACTTTGGCAGATACTGGGCACCAGCAATGCGTGTTATACTCTTCAGCGAGGAATCTCGCAGCATTGGGTGACTTCTGGACTACTAATAACTACAATTTGTGCTAGAAAGCACAACTACACTTTAGGAACCACAGCAATTTGTACTAGAAATCACAATCATACTTTAGGAAATGGAACTGACGATCTCATTGTACAGAGGTTGGGTGGAGGAGGAAGGGAGGAGGGGGAGGAGGGTGTTGCAGGTTGCAGGGGGACCTAGCCTTGCGAGATATGCAGGCAATTGCCCCGCCGGGATTCCTCCTTTCAGGTTATGTTGAAAACATGCTCATCTTTTTAAAAGCTAAGCGCGGGAAGGCTACGAAGAAGATGCGCGCAGGACGACGCAACAAGGCACGTTCCGGTGGCTCGTGAGCTATCCCGCGTACGGTGATGTGCCGGGTCCCCATATCACCGCACCACGCCCAAATATGAGTCTCACTCATCCCCAATCACATAAGTTTTAAGAGGTGTCTGTATATGCATGCATTTCACGTAGCCCTGCATCCGCCGTGGTTGTTTAGCAGATAAGGTGTCGCGCTGGTAAACTGTAGGATGCGGGTTCAGTTCCCGACAACGGCGACTGCACCTCGATGGGGGCGACATCAAAAAACACCCGTGTACTGAGATTTACGGTCCGCTTTAAAAAAACCCCTGGTGGTCAAAACGATTCCGGAGTTCCCCACATACGGCGTGTATCACAATCACACCAAGGTTTTGGAACCCTTGAGCCCGTGCAGCGGGTTGGGGATCCTCCAGGCGTCTTAAGCTCCGCACCACAGTGGCACTGTAAGACCACTACGAAGCCCGGCTGTACCCATTTGCAACCGCTGGGTGGGCGGCCGGCACCGGGAATCGAACCCGGCACCTCCCGTACTGGAAGCTGACGCCCAAGCGTTTCGCCACCAATTCGGTGGTTTTGGAACGTAAAACACCATAATTACATACGACGCAAGAGTGACGGACTGTGATTGACTGTGTGTGTGCTGTGTTGTGTGGTGTCTTTCTCTCTCTTGCCTCGCCCGCCGCGGTCGTCTAGTGGTTACGGTGCTCGACTGGTGACCCGAAGGTCGCGGGATCGAATGCCGGCCGCGGCGGCCGCATTTCGATCGAGGCGAAATGCTAGAGGCCCGTGTGCGTAATAGGTGCACGTAAAAGCAGTCTTGGGCAGTAACTAGTTACTAGTAACGCGTTACCGGTAACTAGTTACTTTTTTCAGTAACTTGTAACTGTAACTAGTTACTTTTAAGTTAGAGGAACTTTTAACTGTAGCACTGTTACTTTTTTACACGGTAACTGTAACGTGAAATACCGTTACAGTTACTTCCGTATTTATAAAAAAATTATCGAACTGCAACGCTCGTTAAAGGTTTACATTAAACACTCCACTTTTTCGAACTTCTTTCTTCACCATATTCTGTATACACCTTTCAACTTTCCACAATAGGGCTACCCTCGCCGGTTAGGAGAGGAGCTTGCTATTATCTTCCCTGCAGAAGGCCGAGGTCTGAGGTTGGTCTTTAACGCAACTTCAAGTTTACTTGTAAACTAGATATCGCAAATCAATCATGTTGCAATTGAACAGCTTGCTAAGGTCACGTCTGTTTTTTTTTTTCGGAATATATATAATTTTGTCACTTGAGCTTGTAGCTCTGTTCTTGGTGTACCGGAGCCTTAGGAGACCTAGTTTATAGTCTCCTTCGTCCGTGAATCCGATCTAATCCTGTTTGGCAGGCGGCTAGAAAGGTGCAGCGCGCGAAGCGGCTTAGAGCCAGCAATACTGTGAACTAGCGAAGCAATTTTTTTAAAACCTCTTTGGAACTGATTGTAAATGGTTTGCTCTGACATAACAAAACAATTATTAACAATACGACATAGACGTTTCGCCTTCTGTGGAGGTGGCATCCTCAGGTTGTTGCAAGCCCACGCGTCGCGGCGAATGTACCACGATTCCAGGAGTGTTCTTCCCACCTACCTTCGTTCACAAGCCAGTGTCGTCCCATTGTTTAGGTCAAAACTATGCGCTGTTGTTCAGCGGTGGTGAGCAAGCCCCATCGTAGAACGCGTTGCATGGCTTGCTTCAGCAATATCCCGTTTTTCCTGCCTGTTTCGATGTAAGTCACGTGGCAATCACCACATTGTACGTTTAGATGACACCGCTCTGATTGGCTCTGATCTTCCGCAGGTGTATGGTCTTTAGGTTTCGCGCGAACACATGCCTCAATGTATAACGGGGCTTAAAAACGGTTTGTATGCCCAGCGGACGCAGAGCTCTCCGGACAGGGTCTGATACACCTTGAACACAGGGAATATGCACAATCGACGTTGTCTTTAGTCCTGACGCACTCCCTGCTCCTCTTCGCATGCATTTCTGGGCATCGTTAATAAACGCCGTAGTATACTGCCGTTGTTCCAGAGCATCAACCACGTTTGCCTGTTCTAGTATCAAAGAGCATTTATTGATGCGACAGATTGAGGCGTACACAACGATTGCTTGTGTTGGGCCCCCTTTTTACAGGTTTCCTTCGTCTAGGGTTTTACCACATGCAATTATAACTACCCACACGCCTTCGCACATTTTGATTAAATAAACACTATAATTTGTTTTGTGATCTAGTACTTACTTTATACAGTAACGGAAAAGTAACAGCGTTACTTTTTCACAGTAACTGTAACTGTAACAGAGTTACTTTTTTGGCTTGGGTAACTGTAACTGTAACACTGTTACTTTTTACTGGTAACTAGCCCATTACTGCGTAAAAGAACACCAGATGGTCAAAATTTCCGCAGCCTGCACCTCCCTCATAATCGTATCGTGGTTTTGGGACGTAAAACCTCAACAATTATGTTACTCTCTTTCCTCTCCATCTTTCAATCTCCCCCACTCTGATCCCATGTGTAGGGTAGCAAACCGGTTGGCCTAAACTGGTTGAACTCCGTGTCTTTCCTTCTCTACTATTTCTTGTCTCTCTCCAGTCTATGTGCATCAGGGTGCACTGGATACTGGCATGATTCGAGCTTGATATAACAAAGTGGGATAAAAAAAAAGAAAAACTCCCGAGAGTCAGTGTTTACGTGAACGTTATACGGAATTCGAGGCAGTCAAAATGGCATACGCATTTTGAACGCATTTCCTAAGTTGGGGCCGTTCGGTGTCGGCGCGGCCATAGTGCGCCAGGTCGAATTGTGCTAAAAATGATGCCGACATTCGCGGGCGCATTCGGGCTGCGGTAGTGATAAAGTTTAATGGTTTTATCTACTAGACGGAACTTTGGCGCAGAGAGTGTGCTGCGAGCATGCGCGTGATGGTTAGTGTGGCTTTGTCTGGTTTTTGCAGTTTTGAGTTAATACGTAATCTTCAATTTTCAGCGCATAAGGCAATGAGACTGCCCCGCCACGGTGGTCTAGTGGTTATGACGCTCGACTGCTGACCCGAAGGTCGCGGGATCGAATGCCGGCCGCGGCGGCTGCATTTTCGATGGAGGCGAAAATGTTTGAGGCCCGTGCACTTAGATTTAGGTGAACGTTAAAGAAGCCCAGGTGGTCGAAATTTCCGGAGCCCTCCACTACGGCGTCCCTCATAATCATATCGTGGTTTCGGGACGTTAAACCCCAGATATTGTTATTATTAGGCAATGAGGCTGTGCGCACATGTATACTTATGGCCGACTGATACATTCATAACGCTACATTTGGTTGAAGCGCTGGTGATAACTTGTAACAAATCACTGAGGACTTAGAAAAAAAAAATGTCAAGCACTAATGACTGTTCGGGTTTTACGTCCCACAACCACGATTTGATTATGAGGGACGCAGTAGTGGAGGTTTCCGGAAATTTTGAACACCTGGGGTTTTTTAACGTGCACCTTAATCTAAGTACACAGGCCTTTAGCATTTCGCCTCCAACGAAATGCGGCCGCCGCGGCACCAAAAGACTGTGTGCTTTGCTCTCCAAGAAGGAGAGTTGAGTTTACCTCATGTGTTTTGTAGCTTGGAGTTGTAAAATGTTTGCTTAAGTGGTCGGTTATTTATTCATCATTTACCATATTTTAGTCTCTAATGTCAACTCTAGCTCCTGCTTTTGATGAAATACGCGTAGCAGTCGCGATAGTGTAGAATAATGTAGGTATGAAAATTAATGGAGAGAGGGCAAATACAACGATCAATAGCTTGGAAAACGAACGAGAATCGAGAACTTGCAGTGAAACATTTACAATCTGTGCAAGAATAAATTTATCTAAGCCAGTTACTCACGTAGGGACCCTGGCCACGAGAAGAATATTTACAGAATAAAATGTGTTTAGGCGCTTACGAAAAGCATTACCTTATCATGACTGGAAGGTTCCAGCTGATCACTAAAAGAATATGTACAGTCATTTAATTCTATAGCGGTTATAGTGGGTTGAAGTTTCGAAGTTAACATGGAAGCTGAAGAAGCTAACTACCACAACGCGAACGATCTATTGATAACGTTTGTCGCAGCGTTAAGAGACGGCAAGCCCATGTATTGCGTAAGGTAGATAACCGGCACGATATATTACAGTGACCGAATGAAATCCGAGGGAAGGGCAGCGCAGTCGAAGTACACTGATAATTAAGTGGTGTGACGAAATCAGGAAATTTGCAGACATAACATGGGATCGCTATACAGGGGTAATTTCTTTCGTGAAGCGGGCATAATTAGGATTGACGGTGATGACGACTGTGATTGTAATATATTTTTTTTTTGTTGAAACCAAACACATTTCAAAGTTACGAAGCCGCTTGAAGCTTGAAATACGAAGTTAAGGCAAATACGTCTAGGCTACCCGTCAATCCCATGCTTGCAGAACGATCATGCTTTCTGCTCCAGATAGATACCAGCGCCTGAGTTCCCTCCTGTAATTTTTTGTAGGAAACACTGCGGTTCTAACTGCAGTCTGTTAACAACAGCGCGAAATGTATTTGCATACTTACTAAGCAAACTTTTTATCATATAATAATAATATCTGGGGTTTAACGTCCCAAAACCACGATATGATTATGAGAGACGCCGTAGTGAAGGGCTCCGGAAATTTCGACCACCTGGGGTTCTTTAACGTGCACCTAAATCTAAGTACACGGGCCTCAAACATTTTCGCCTCCATCGAAAATGCAGCCGCCACGAAACTTTTTATCATGTTGTGATATATATATATATATATATATATATATATATATATATATATATATATATATATATATATATATATATATATATATATATATATATACATATATATATATATATACATATACATATATATATATAAATAAATATATATATATATATATATATATATATATATATATATATATTTATATATATATATATAGCAGTGTGGTAGTAGCGTGGCGTCGAGATACGTGCTCGTCTAACTTACAAATAATGTCTCACCAGAACTATAGCCACTAAACTTTTGCCAGCTCGCAATTAGATGTGCTAAATCATTCGGTAGTCACTGCAGTCAAACTTAATTTCGCACTGTATATACACAAATCTTCAATGTGGCGGCAAACATGCCAACATCTGACAACCTTTATTGTAAAGAAACAACTTGCACCGCGTACAACGCTGCATTGTACAACGCTGCACTGTGCTTCTTTCTACTAAATGTGTACACAGCGAACCAAACAATGGCGTAATCACGCGAAGCGATGAGCCAGTGCGGCAGCTTCCTGCATTTGCACGGATGTCACGTAGAATGAACTTAACAGCGACGACGCGCTTTAGCGCACCATGCGTGCTGTTTGGCAACTGCGCGACCGCGCTTCCGGCATGTCACTCGTTCGGCCGCCATTATGATATTCTCTGCGGATTGCCGAGGCACGTTGAAGTAGCCAGTCGCACACATCGATGACTGGTGCACTTTATGAATACTGCAATGAAGAAAAAGAAAGGAAAAAACAGTTTTTTAGTACTGATGCTGTTTAAGAGGCAATCCCCAAAATTAGGTCGCATACGCAAGCTCCGCAGACCTAAGAAGGCCAATGAACCTCAGGCCCCGGTACTTTGGTTATCCATCAAAGCTTCAAGCAACAATAAAAAAACGCACGACTTTCACGTCCAAGTCTTGTAGGTATAGGCCGGCATATATCCGAAGGACACACACACACAAAAAAAGAACAAACTGAGCTCAAAAAGTTTTGATTGGAAACGGCGACATTCTCTCAAGATACAAATACCTTTGACTGAAGGGGAATCGAACAAAAACGGATTGTAGAAACAAAGGAACAATAATTGTATCGTGAAGAGAAACGCTTCGATTGCTACAAAAGTATCACCGATGCAAGCTGTTCGTGGAAGTAAACACAACAGCGCAAAAATCAAGACGACGCACACAGAAAGAAAAGACACGAACAGGCGCTGTTCGAAGTCTGAACTTCGAAGTTCACTTATTTCTTCCTTATACAGAAAGAGAAGCAAGAGCTTAAGACCGTGTGACCTCACAGAGGCTCTTACTCCTACGTGCGTTCCGCATGCACGCACACTCAGCGTCAAAAGTTCAGGGACCACGAGACATAAGAAAGAAACTGAATGTTCCCGCTGCTTCGGCAGGCAGCCTTGAATTTAGATTTCCGGCCTGCTCTAGAACGCGCTAACAACACGTACTGTGCAGCCCGACCGAATACAGTCACAAATTGCTGGGAAATTCAAAGTGTTCTGAGACGTAGCGGTCTTTAAAATTTTGACGTCGACTGTACATGATTTACAATAGTGAAAACACAATCAAACCAAAACAGGTGGTACATTACACAAACACTGCATGAATATACTTTTCTCTACATACAGAGAAGAAGCTGTGGAGAACAAGTAAGAAAGAGATATTGCAGAGAGCAAAAAAAAAAAAAAGAAGAAAAAAAGGTTACACCATCTCCCACTAAAGGGAACCATGAGGGGATACGAAGCAGCATTGGGGGTGCACACCAAGTTTCCGTTTACGTTCACTCGGCGTTTCAGTTAGTGTATGCGGTTTGTACTTAGTGTTTGTGTTATCATTACGTAGCGAGCTCTGCGCTGCTGCTGCTCCGCGACGATCTCGGCAGAGGTTGGAGTGCTGCTGCAACTGGTGCCGACGCTGACGTTACAACTCATCTGAACGGGAGCGAAGCGAGAATGACACCGACGTTGACGTTACAACTCATCTGAACGGGAGCGAAGCGAGAATGACGGAAGCCGACCGAGCGCACGCGCTTATATACACATGAAATGGGGGAGGGAGAGGAGAGAATGGGTTACAGTCTGTATTTGGCTGCGGCGCGGCTGCATCATGTGGAAGGAGAGGCTGCGCCGCGGCTGCAGCGCGGGGGAGGAGAGGAGAGAAGGTGACCGAACACCTGCGTAAAGGAGGAGAGTGGGAGAGAGAGTAGGCGCATGCGCAGTGGAGCGCGGACACCACCGAATCAAGCTCGCTCATAAGATGCTTCGCATCTAAAAAAAACCCAACAGTCGAAGGACAAAGTAAGGGCAAACTTTTCGCCTGCATATGTGCGTTATCACCGAGAATCTAACCTCGATTTCTCACCCGAGTGGGCATGCCAGATTTGAGTAGTAGTCTCTTTCAAAACGAGCAGCGTGATGCAGACATATCTTTTTGTATTTAAGGAGAAATAACAGGCAATTCCAAGGAAAGTATTGGGGATGGTATTTGTGGTAATTAGGATATAAATGTGAAGAAAGTAAAGTGGACGAAAAGATAACTTGCCGGCGGCAGGGACCGAACCTGCGACCTTCGAATAACGCGTCCGATGCTCTACCACTGAGCTACGGCGGCGGTCATCCTCCCGTCCACTTATGGGGTATATCTGTGTATTTAAACCTAGGAGTGTTAGTCAGCGCTGATCGCAGCCATGGCGGCGAGTGTGGAACACTCTTTTTTTCTGCCTGTTGGCGTCACGTAGCACGTGATCTTTTTACGAGCTGGCAGCTGACCAATCATTCCTCACATACTAATTGAAGGCATCAAGTCTGCCAGAACGAAACCCTCGCTATGAATGCACGAAAGAAATGGAATTCAAAGGGCTCGTTTTTCTTTGTTAGACACAATAATAATGAGAAATAACAGACAATAATGCCAAGGAAAGTATAATGCCAAGGAATGCCAAGGAAAATTCCCCTTCTTTCTTTTTATTTAAGGACGTTTCGAATTATAAATGAGTGAACTACCAACTGAAACCCGGTTAAAAAACTGGCATCGAATAAAAAATCAGTGAAATGCTGAACCTGTTTGAATCGAAGCGAACCAGATCCACCTTTAACAAATGGGCGTGGTCCGTGAACACGTCGCGACCAAAACAACCAGGACAGCCGTATCCGGTACGATTTACGTTTGACCAGTAACACTGCTCTCGTTCTTTAGTTGTAAGTTGGTGACTTTAAAACGGACGACGATGGAGACGAATAAGTTGAGGACAGGATCGTTCCAAAAAGAAGTTACACTAAGCTGTGCCACATAAACCCAGCCAAGAACGTACGACTTCCCAAGTGCGCACGAGAAAAGAATTCAAAGCGTGCTCTTGCGACTGAAAACCTAAAAATAGAACGTGAAAGAGCTTTAAAGAAGCACTTCCGAAAGCACAGCGCGGCGCTTTCAAATGTCTTTTTTACGCCGCGCCGTGTCAAGCGACGAAGGTTTGCCGGAAACTCCCGTTCCCGCCGTGGTCCATTGGCGACATCAAGGACTGTATCGGGATTATCGGCGGGTCTTTTTTTTTTTTCAGCCAACGAAGCACTGTACCGAAGAAGGAACGTTTAAGCGGTTAATTGCGAAATCGTTCATGCGCTGCCATTTACGTGTTCTTTTGTTTTGTTTTGTGCAGCCAAGGCAGGCACAAATAAAGTGTTCGATCCAGAATGAGCCAAATACGACACGTTGTTCATCGTCATCATCATTCTCAGCCTTTAATTTTTTATGTCCCCTGCAGGAGGAAGGCATGTCCCAATGATCTCCAATTTACCCCATCTTGAGCGAGCTGATTTAATTTTATCCCTGCGAACTTGCTAATTTCGTCGCTCCATCTAATCGCTGCCAAACACGGCTTCTTTTCCCTTGTCTTGGCACCCATTCCGTTGCCCTGACAACCGGTTGTTTGTCCCACGCTTTACGTGGCCGACCCAGATCCATTTCTTTCGCTTAGTATCAACTAAAATATCAACTAATCCTGTTTGTTGTCTGACCTATTAGTATACTGTCTTCCGATTACTACTCGTTACAGATCTGTATGTGTCCAATATTCACTCCTGAATACTGGCTATGGTAGGATGTCTACATTTAAACTACAACGCAGGTTTGAAGTTTGACAACAATTGCGGGAGCAGGCTCGATCATATGATCATAGCGGACAATTGCGTTTTTCTCACTCCAGCTTAAATTGCATTTGGCCCTTTCAGAAAAGAAAGAACGCTTCATATATATAAGTAGAAAATCAGGAGTCCTCAAGCGCGGCACCGTTTAGACGCCTATGAACGAATCCTAGCTGTAGTCAAAGCTATAGCTTTAAACCTTTCGCTCTTCTATGTTCCTCATTATCGCGCGGTGTTGACACGGGGTGCTTAAAACAACACGTAGTATCACATTTCTTAACAAAACAAACTCCGTGTTCCAGTCCTAAAGAAGAGAAAAATCGTATCATAACATCGACGTAGCGACGCTGGTTCACCGCACCTGTACCTGTGAAACTGCGGCGTTGCTCAACCGGGTGCTCGGGTAAGCAGTGAAAACCGAGGCGTTGTTTTGGACGTGAGTTTCGGAACGACTGGGTGACTAATGCGCGGACCTCGCATGATCGCCGTGACTTGGGTGCTGACGCACTAAATGCTCTGTGGCGTGCATAATGAGTACACAGACTTGTACTATCAGTGATTGCGGTGACGTCACGCACCCGGAAGGGAGCGCTCACTGCGAGAAAGACATGAGCTGCTGATATGGCCGGCGCATGACGGGTGCAAGTGTAATGACTTAGCAACTAACGCTGCTACGGCGTGATGTCGATAACTTCAGAGGCACGTGACCGAGGATAGCCTCGTTTCATTGTCTCTTTTATATCGGGCACCTTCGCGTGCTTCCAGACGCGAGTTAGTAAATGCGACGCCGAGTCACAAACGGTTCAACGTGGCCTGTTCACGTCGTGGTAACCCAGGCGGTACACGTAAATGTACGTCCGGGAACAATGAGCGTAAACGACACGTGGTGAAAACATTGGAGTCCCGCAAGGGCAATATACATACATTGGCGGGAAGTCGAGCGCATACGTTTTCCATATTGGAATGGCCGACAGCCACACGTACGACACACGCGGTTGTAACCAGACACTTACACACATTACCTGTGTTCGCCCACACTACAGTGCCGAGGGAAAGGCGATATGCACAGCGCTGGTCCGACTGGACAACCTGCGCACTATGACTAGAAAACGTTCTAGGCCAGTGCTGCCAAAGAAACTCCGCGCAGAAAGCTTTATTCGCCTTACTTTGGTTAGTGAAGCCAGAGTCCTTCAATGCTTCTTATGGTCACGAAACTTGGCCGTCACGCTATGGGGCAGCTTCATACGCTGCCCATAGCTACCGGAACGCGGCCTCACTGTGCTAAAGAGTTCGCGTGACGAAACGCTTGCGCGGTGCGAAACGAGCTGAGGGTTGTGGTGCTTTCTGTGCATCTGCTGCGACGATGCCGAAAACGTTTTGCGTGCCGACGGGCGTTTCCGTTCATAAGAGAACAACCAAAATGCGCGTTCGTTTTACCCAGTAACAAGGAGCAACGCGAGGTGTGAAAGTGGGCCCTACCGCTGCTAGACAGTGGTGATAATTTTCAATCGATGTGCACGCTGAGCACGATTTCAAATTCAATGGCCATACTCTTTTTCAGAAGTGGCAATGCGTCGGCGAAAAAGTTATAGCTAGCGTAGCACCTCTGTTTCATTTTCTTGGTCATTCTACAGAAGCAGCCCTTGCAGTAATGATTTATTTGTCTCCTGTTAGAATACTTCTCACAGTTTAACAAAAAATTGAACAGCTTTGTGGGCGAACAATCGGCTCTCTGCGCAATCAGTAAATCGCGACTTCTTGCGTGTGAATGCGGATGAAACAGCCCAGATGTTTGCGTATTTTTACAAGTGGCAACACTAGGGAATTGTTGCGAGTGCACAGCATTTTATTTTAGGCAAATAATAAAAAGAATGTTGCTGTGGCTTAGCTCGGCTATGCCAGGATAACGTAGCGTTAGCAAAGGTTCAGCTGATTGTTATTAGCATTTCTGATTGTCTAGGATTAGCTTGATTATCATGCTTACTGCTGCTCCAATGACACACATATGGTATACACATTATGTGGCACATGTATATTTATTTTTCCAGGCAACTACTTCGGGATCCGATAAATTAAGCTTCTCCGCTCTTCTGCGCCGTTGAGCAGCATTTGCGCTCTCCTTCTCCATGGCTATACCACAGTGGCAAACGCCATTCAGAGGCGCTTTCAAGCGGCTCCAGCGCAGTGTTACCCGGCGACTGCACAGCGAAGGCAAATAGCTGCGCGCGCCCCGGCGCCAATACGTCTACCTCGGCTGCGACGTCACTCCTCTGGAAAGCGCAGACCGGCGGCAGCGGCGTAGTGCACGGGAGGTGCGCGGGAGGTGCCGGCTCCGATGCGCCAGCTGTGTGATATCACTGATCCTCGCGCATGCGCAGCACGGCTCTTGAGGAGCCACGCGAAACTGGCTCGGATAGGCCAGTGTAGCTAACGCTACAAAAGTGGAACCTATTAAAGCGTCTAAACTAACGGCGCTCACCAGGCCACGGCGGCCGCATTTCGCTCGGGGTGAAAAAAAAATTACCATGTACTTTCATTTGGTTAAAGGCCTTAGATGATAAAAAATTGATCTGGAGTCTCCCAATCCTTCGTGCCCCATAATCATATGATGATTATGGCTGTTCAAAACTAGAATTGTTGCGTCTTTTAGGCTGAACTCGCCGCGAGCTGCACGTTTTGAGCGGCTACTCTTTTCGCCTGGGTGCTCATTTCAAGACTTACGACGCAGTCAGGCACTCCTTTACGCATGTTGTGTGTAAAAAGTAGCTGCGTGAAAGTAAAGTGACCGTCGCGGGAGTTTAGAAAGCTAGAACATCGAGGCTGTCCCACACACAACCACAGCGATAGCAGTGCTCGCATGCCCTTTCATTCACGGCTGCGCCTCTGGTGGCGGCCGCTGGCTCAATATGAAACTGAGGCGGCAGTTTCGTGACCGTAAGAAGCATTGAATGTCACTGGTGAAGCCTACGGGCGTCCATGATAGACTTTAACGGCACTACTAGCGCTTTTTAGTGTACGCGGCTACATTGCTTGTACTCGTCCATCTTTCCTTATTTCCCCTTGCACTGCCTTTTTTTCTTAATGCCTGCACCTGCTCAACTCGTGCAGGGTAGACAACTGCAACTATATCTCTGGTTAGCCTCTCTCCACGCCTTTTTATGCATTCTCTACCTCACTCCCAACAGGATAGAAAGAAAAAAACAACAAAAAGCCTAGCCGACGAGTGCATTCCGCGCATAGTCTAGGTATGTTCCAGATTTAGTAATTTGTAACCTATAATCCGTTACAAAAAAAAAAAAAACCGGCAGATCCCACGCACTGTGGGAATCGATGTAATGCGAAGCAGCCAGCAAAGAGCTCCATACATCGCCTTGTTTTGTCTTTGGGGCAAATGAAGTCATTCATGCCATGGCATCTAGTTCCCTATACATCGCATGTTTGCCATGCATGCATGCATATACAATCTGGTATCTCTCTCTCTCTCTCTCCCTCTACACTCCCCTTTTTGCCCATATTTCCCCACCCCAGTGCTAGCAAACCAGATGCTAATATCTGGTTAACCTCCCGGCCTTGCTTTTTTCATCGAGCTCTCTCTCTCTCTCTCTGGTATATACCATGCTAATGAAACATATATTTTCGTATATACAATGCATGACCTGTAATTTATGTTCACCACGCACACGTGTCATGCCATACCAATTTTGGTATATATCCAGTTAACAAAACGGCCGGAAGCGCACCATGACAGTGTCATGTAAATCATGCCGTACATGACATGCATGTCATGATTTTTATGTTACCATCTGTCATTTATATTAGACATACAGTCACGTCGCACTATACCGAATTTGGTACAAATCAAGCCAGCGAAACGGCCGCGCGCGCCACATGAGCGTGGGATGTAAATCATGTCGTATATGACATGCATGTCAGGGTTTTCATGTTACCACCTCTCATTTGCGTTCGTCATACAGTCGCGCCGCGCAATACCAATTTTGGTGAATATCGAGCTAGCGAAACGGCCGCGCGCGCCACATGAGCGTGGGATGTAAATCATGTCGTATATGACATGCATGTCAGGGTTTTCATGTTACCACATCTCATTTGCGTTCGTCATACAGTCGCGCCGCGCAATACCAATTTTGGTGAATATCGAGCTAGCGAAACGGCCGCGCGCGCCACATGAGCGTGGGATGTAAATCATGTCGTATATGACATGCATGTCAGGGTTTTCATGTTACCACCTCTCATTTGCGTTCGTCATACAGTCGCGCCGCGCAATACCAATTTTGGTGAATATCGAGCTAGCGAAACGGCCGCGAGCGCACCATAAGCGTGTCATGTAAATCATGCCATACATGATATTCATGTTATAATTTTGATGTAACTACCTATCAATTATGTTGCTCATATTGTCACATAGCGCAATGCCAATTTTGGTGTATATCAAGCGAGTGAAACGGCCGCGAGTTCACCATGAGCGTGGCATATAAATCATGTCGTACACGACACGCATGTCATGGTTTTCAGGTTACCACCTGTCATTTGCGTTCCTCATACAATCACATCGCGCAATACAAATTTTGGTGTATATAAAGGCAGTGAAACGGCCGCGAGCGCACCATGAGCATGGCATGTAAATCATGCCATACAAGACATGCATGTCATGGTTTTCATGTTACCACCTGTTATTTATGTTTTCCATACAGTGATGTCGGGCAATAAGAATTTTGGTGTATATCAAGCTCGCGACACGGCTGCAAGTGCACCATGAGCGTGGCATGTAGATCATGTCGTACATGAGATGCATGTCATGTTTTCATGTTACCACGTGTCAGTTATGTTCGTCATACAGAAATGTCTCGTCATACCAGTTTTGGTATATATCAATTTATTTAAACGGCCGCGAGCGCCCCGAGACCATGTCATGTAAATCCTGCTGTACATGACATGCGTTTCATGATTTGCATGTTAGGACTTGTCACTTACGTTCGTCATGAACTATTGTTAAGCCATACCAATTTAGGTATATATCAAACTAACGAAACGGCCGCAGGAGCCCCAAGACCATGGTATGTAAATCATGCTGTTCATGCCATGCATGTCATGATTTTCGTGTTATGACCTGTCATTTATGTTCGTAAGACGGTCATGTTTTGCCATACCAATTTTGGTACACATCCCATAAACGAAACGGCCAGGAGAGCACAAAGTCGTAAGCGGCTAGATAGATAGATAGATAGATAGATAGATAGATAGATAGATAGATAGATAGATAGATAGATAGATAGATAGATAGATAGATAGATAGATAGATAGATAGATAGATAGATAGATACGCTCAAAGTCGCAGAGGTTCGTTAAGAAATGCTTCGCATTTAAAAACGAAATCTGAGCTCCGCCCACAGTAATCGCCGTCCCACCCAAACAATATTTGCATAGATGCTCTACAAAATAAGTGTTATTCAACTAATAAACACAAGCACTACAGACACTTATGCTCCATGAGGGGAAGTTCTATTGTACCGGTAACTTGTTGTACATTCACACAACTACAAGACACACACACGCACACGCACACAGACGCACTCACACAGACTGTGTACGTTTCACAATTATACACTAACACACAGTAAAATAGCACTGTTCATCTATCAGCATATGCATTTTAAAGGAAACACGAGCAGGAACAGGTCTGTTCACATACTCGAAATTGTCGCATATGCACACAGAGATGTGGGAGGACATTCACTACGAGGGTGCTAGTCTGGACATTGCCGAGTTCCGCCATGTTGTCAAATTCCCCCATTGGTCAACTCTGATTAGCCGAGAGGGCTCTTATACGGCCTCTCTGAATGGCTTAAAATGCCGCCATTACAACATTTGACAGTATGGCGGAATTTGCCCATATCCAGAACTGCACGCCTGGGCTACTGGGAGCTCCAGCTGCCCGTTCCTTAGTCTAAAGAACCGCGTGTGCTATCTCAGCAGAAAAGCTTTCTCGCCGTGTTCTTCCAGCTGCTGTTCGAGGTAATTCCAAATAATCAGACAGATTATCTGGAGTGCGGGATAGGCCTCTCATTGAGGCTACCAACTATGGAAACAACCAGGGGCGTAGCCAGAAATGTTTTTCGGGGGGGGGGGGGGGGGGTTCAACCATACTTTATGTATGTTCGTGCGTGCGTTTGTATATGCGCGTGTATATATACGCAAGCAAAACGGAGAAATTTCGGGGGGGGGGGGTTGAACCCCCCCAACCCCCCCCCCCTGGCTACGCCCCTGGAAACAACCCCCAGCTCTTTTGCCGCATACGAAGCACGGATACCAAAGAGGCGTTGCACTAAGTGCCAGGCCCCCTTAGCAGCTGAGCACTGAAATATGACATGTTGTGCCGTCTCCTTTCTGCCGCAGTTGGGGCAGTAGTCATCTAGAACAACTCCCCAGCTTGCTAACCACTAACGTGTCGGTAGTACACACCATCTTGGAAACCAGACAAACTCGCGCACTTCGTCGGGAACACGATTGCGGCACCATCTTTTCCATTTTGTTGTACTACATTATTTTCTTCGTCTCTCGTAAATGTGCTGCTTTTAGCCTTCGCTAATCTGTTGAGCAGCAACTTCTTGTAAACTGCGTTCATTTATTGATTCCTTTGCTCTTTTCAGGGCGCTTGCTCCAATTATGTATGCTCATTTTGTGTCGCTGGTTTTAGATAGAAAACTTGAATGTCATGGCAAATTTTATCTCGAATTCTGACATCAGTGCTCCGTCAAGCAAAATATTTTAATCAGAAACGATGAACTTTTATTTTATAACCTTAGCACAGAAAAAAATACTGTTCGAACTGAAACCAGCTGGCACGGCTCTCTTATGGAGGTGAAGGATAGGCGCACGCTGGAGGCTGTCTGTGGGAACCTTAAGGAAAATTCAAAACTTTCCTTTTCTTTTATTACGAGCGTAGCACTTCAGTGGCGCGGCTTGTCGTCCATTCAGTGTCTCATGTCGCATGGTCACGTTCAAAACCAAGTGGTAGATACAGGCCTAAAACAAGGTTAACAATGCTCGAAACAAGGTCTAAAATAGTATAGTTAACAGAGTTAACCAAGAATTAATCGCAATAATGAACTATAATCACTAAAAGCGCTTCGGAAACATGCGGCTGGCACCCGAGCCACGCAAGAGAGGGCGCGGCCGCCTCGCCAAGCTCGCGATGGCTCCTCCCACCGGCGTTTCTCCGGCTACACCTGAAGGGGGAAACAACCTGACGGAACTCGCTGCTGACGACACGTGTCTGAACTGCCGTAACAAGCGGGAAGTCGATAAAGCACAGCAAAAAGTAGCGCGCATGTCGCACACCGAGTTTGTGAATCTTCCTAACAATATCCTACTCGTGTCGGAGAACACCTACATGCTTATCATCGACGGTTTGGTAAACGGAGAAGTGGGAACTCTACGAACGGGCATCACTGGGTGCCCGCGCGCTACGCACTTCCTCAGGTAGTGGAGATGCATTTAGCGCAGGATTCAGAACTGTACACCAATCGCTGCACAAGAACGAGTTGCTTTTTCTCAGTGATTTGAGCTGTCGATCAGCTGGCCGTCCGGCTCAGCGGGGTGCACCGATTAAGTGACGTCACTTCAGCATGTTTCGAAGTCTGAATTTCAACGTGTCTAGCTCAGCGGGAAGGCCGAAATGAATCCGACATCAAGTTTGACTACTAGGTTTACCAGTCATATTCCGTTTGTAGATAATATACAAGTTGGTTACTCGTACATCGCTGTATAGTCTTAAATTCCTCGTAAGATATAGCTTTTTGTAGATCACGTATTTTTTCTTGCGTGCGAGGTCCTTAGTGTGGAAATGTTATGTCAAAGTTTGATTCGGGCATCCAAAGTATATTAATAGATATCGCTGATAGCCAAAATTCTATACCTGAAGCTATTGATGACTTGAAAGTAGAATTGACAGCGTTAAACAGCGCACCTCTTATCTGAGTTGCAGAACTCGCAAAATTTCTGCACAAGTCTTCAACTTGTATAATTACTGGCGGCGATGTTTCAGCGACTGTGATATTCCGCTGCTGAGGCCATGCGTTCGATATCCGGCTACGGCGACCATATTTCGAGTGAAAGAATGCAAAAGCGCTTGTTCACTTCAATCCCATCGCAGAATTGTGCCTAAAAATTTTCCCAACTGCTATAGGGACTCTTTAGGTAAACTATTAACTGGGACGCTTGTGTATTTTGCAGCACATTTCAAGGACGGACGTCTCAAACGTGGTGCTATTATTAGAATTCCTCCATAACATGGCTTCACTGCTTCTATAGTATGCTTAAACTTTAGTATAGAAACGTGTCATATTGTGAATGAAAAAACAGTAGGTTTTTCATTTCATTATTTGCTTACGAGACATTGTGGATTCATTCAGGAAATGCATGCAATCGACTCGCGCACTTACGTTGAATAGGCCACTGAATTTTCCAGTAGAGCCTTTTCTTTACCATGATAAGGAACACGCATCAATTTTTAAGCAGCCGCCACGTTATATTCATAGCTATCTGAAATGTCAGATCTGAAGGCGCTGAGAAACATCGCTATACGTAGCAGCTCTGGGCATCTAAGCTTTGCGAACGGAAGATACAGTCCACTCAATATGGCTTCGAAATTCCCCGCCTTGAGCGGTGCGAAGAGCTTCCAACAGGGGGTGACGAGAAAAACGAGCGCAGATAACAGAAAGACGTTAATTTCATTGTAATAAGGCGACTGAGTTGTGGCGCTCGCTGAATCGCTTCTGTTTCCCTTCGCGGTTGGAAAGCGCACACTCTCAGCGGATGCGTGTAGCGGCGGACGTCGACAGGAGGAGAGAGGGCGAATCAATGCGGCGTCAGCTGCGCGAAGCCGGTAGTAGTATAATTCGCGTCTCCGACATTACCACTAGATCTCCACGAAGCGGTTACCGCCAGCGCTAGACACGCGCCTTTTCTCTTTCCTCGCTCCAAATCAGGCTGACATGTTTGGCGTAACGAAAGAATCGAAAACGGACCGTCGGGGAGACGCGCCGGAGCGTCCGTGACCGCAGCGCCGAAAACGGAGACGACATGGCGAGACGGCGAAAGGAAATGAAGCACGTCGGAATAATGCGAGACAGCGGAAAGGAGAGGCCCGGAGAGGACGGAAGACGAAGGGGAAGCACGGGGGGCTGCGGGCGATCCGCCACGCACGCGCGCGCATCAGTCCAGAAAAAAAGCGAGGTAGAAAAGAGGAGGACAAGAGCTACACACTGAAGCTCCGATACGGAAAGAGAAACGCCTATGTATACGTGTATCTATATCTATCTAGCTGGAGCGTCGGGACCGAGCGGAAGGTGTGCGGCGGAGAGGGAATGGAGGGTGAGGAGGAGGAAAATAGTTTGCTCGAAAATTGATCTTGTAAAGAAAGCACGGCGAAAGTCAGGGGAGAAGAATATGATCAAAGTGGATGATGAAGTGGACGAAATGAGACAGTGCTGGCAGCCGGCGCATGCGTGCGACGCGCGTTTTCGCCCAGCGCGTTTCTTCTTGCATTCCTGGGGCCGGAGGGATACGGGGAGGAGATGGAGAACAGATTCAATCTGCATAAATCGAGTTCGCAATCTGTGCGTATGGTTTCACCTCCCGCGGAACAGCACTCCTATTTCCAGGACCCCTTCCTTCTTCGTTCTGCTCCTTCTCTCCTGCCCTAGCCTTCTTAGTCCGTCCCCTCTTCTCACACTCTCATGCCTCACACATCCTGCCATCTTCTAGCTGCAGCAGCAGCAGCAGTAGTGATTCCACAGAAAAAGCCAGGCTCAGGCGCCATATCCGACTACACAGCTGTACTTTTCACTCATTTGATGCACTTGACTCTCTTTTTATTTTTATTCTTTAAAGAAGAACAGAAGGTTGGTGCACAGCTGGTCGCCTCCACTGTATACTTTTATTTTCTCGACAGAATTGGGAGCATGAGGTTTGTGCCATACATATTGTCCATGTGGAGTATATTTCCTACCTGCTCCTTTGAACGCCTTGCCGCCACATCCCGTTGTCTTCTTATTATTGTCGGGAGAGTTAGCGAGCGAAAGAAGTGGAGAGCGAAATTGGCTTAAGTTATCGGATTGCGTTGGGCACGAGACGCATACGCAGGAGCGCAGAAAGAGCCGCCCCCCTACACTCAGGCTCCCGAGGAAAAAGAGCCTGTGTCTTTCATCTTGAAGTGGCCCCATGTTGAGTACGAAGCCATTTTAAAGCAGTAGAAATCTCACGGACACCAGAGTACGCCGCGGAGTACAAGATGTACAAACAGATATTAATGGACGACCCTAACATTAAATTGTAGTAGGCACTGCGACGAAGTATGAGTTGAGATTCACAAGCCGTTCAATCGATACGTTTGTACCTTTTTCTTAATTGCAACAGATTTGTGTTCGAGTTTCTAGGGCTGTCATGATAATATAATAGGATGGTCCCCCCCCCTTTTTTTTTTTCTTGCGACAGAAGAGAATAAATGAGTGTTCTTCACAGCGGAGAAAAGAAGCAGTTTGTATCGGAAAATTACCCTACGCGCCCCGCTGTGCCAGTAGAACAATGTTGCTCACCTAAATTAAGTTTCTTTATTGGTTTTAGCATCAAGCCCGTAATCGTGCGCAGAAATGTTTAAGGCCGCCATAACTTCTGAAGTCCCTTCTCACAGTTCATAAGCTCTGCTAGATGCATTATAGGAGTAAGGAAGCAAACAAAGGCAGAATGCAGAAAGTTTAACCAGGAAAGTTTCCGGTTGGCTACTCTACGCCGGGGAAACGGGAAACGATAACAGATATATGAGAAAGAGAAGGATGGAAAGAAGGAAGTGAGCCGTGAGTACACTGGCACGTGTGAGATTGCGCCACTATAGTGCGCTTGCGGAGAGCGGCAGGTCGTGCAGCCGTCGCAAGGCGTCAGCAAGTTCTTTGAATATCCGAGGAAAATCGAGGGCAGTGGCATAACAAGTGGTCGATGTTTTCTTCGGTGCCGCAGACCTCGCGTGTTGCGCCTTCGGTCACTCCGATTAATGTTGTGTATGTCTTCGTGAAAGCAACCCCCAATCAAAGCCTTCAGAGAAGCAAAGCTTCACGTTGATTAATTCCGGATGGTATTAGTTGCAGTGAAGGGTTCAGTTTATGCAGTCTGGTATGTACAATCCTACAGTGAGATACTGCGTGCCAGGTGTCGAAGCTGCATTGCAGCGTCTGTCCTAGACAGCGGAATTGGAACGCTATGCGCTTCTTGATGCGATGCGCGAGCGGCGTTATTTGAGGAATCATTGATGCTAATCCGGGATCGTTAATGTGGAGGCATTACGCCTGTGCCGTAGAATTCGTTGACTCTGAGAGACAGAACAAATGGGCTCTGTTTTCAGACTCAAAACTAGCGTTACAGTGCATACAGTCAATTCTCCGATGCGGAGTGTCACTAAGGCAGAACGCTGAGTGTTTGAGTTCCACGCTTTTTCGTGAATGATTTGCATTTCACCAGCCAAGTGCGGTTTTATGCTGGTGTGCGATGGAGGTGGAGCCCCCCGCGCGACCACCGGACACCGGAGTGCCCGCGGGTGTTGCTTCCAGGAAGCGCAACAGCGCATAGAGCGACACTGACAGCGATGACACCGTACACTAATATATGTCAGCAGTGAGGAATCTGGCGACGACACCCTCGAGTTGGTGAGGAGGCGCAAGCAAACAGACAAGGCAAGCAAAGAGGCACCATTATAGCAACTGTATGTCGTATCGGGACGTCACGATGCGTAAGGATTATATTTAAGGGTGAATCACTCCCATCACACGTAAAAGTGGGCCACTTTCGACACGCAGTTCGCCCTCTTGTACCTAAATCGCTTCACTGCTACACTGTAAAAAATATTTTGTGAAAAAAAACAGAAATTGTCTGGCAGCTCTCTTGCCACAAAATTTCTGTAAAGCTATGTTTTCTATTTTGAAGTTTTCTGTGTTTTAACAGATATTTTCCGTTTTACTTTACAAAATTTTTTTGCATAAACACAATGTTCAGTTTTGTGTTACAGAAAAAACTTGTTTTTCTGTTTGTCTTCTTTCTGTTATTTCACTGTTAATTTCACTTTTACAGTACAGAAATTTTATGTTTAAAAACACGTTTCAGTTTTCAGACACTGAAAAAAACTGTTTTCTGTTATCATTTATCTGTTATTTCGCTAATAGTGTCTGTTATCGTTTACAGAAACGTTATCTATAAGTTCGGATATCGAGTCACAAAGGTTGTGTTTTCTGCTACAGCCCTCCTGCTACTTCATTACTGCATTTTAATTCTGGAACATATTTTTTATGCATAAAGATGAACCTATATATATTTTCTTAGAAAAGCATTCCTCAGTACTAAAAAGTAGTTATGTCACTTGTACAAGCGATACGCAAAAATATTTTGTTTAGCCAAATGCAATGGCAAAAATACCAATATATTGCGTTTGCATAATCCAAATATATTCCAAATTTTTAAAATAATATCTGGGGTTTTACAAGCCAAAACCACGATATGATTATGAGGCGCGTAGTAGTGGAGAGCTTCGGAAATTTCGACAATCTGGTGTTTCTAACGTGCACTGACATCGCACAGTACATGGGCCTCTACCATTTCGCCTTCGTCGAAATGCGACCGCCGCTGCCGGGGTCGCACACGCGACTTTCGGGTATAAGCAGCCGAGCACCGAGCGGACATTGTGAACTTCTTGGAGCTACACCCGCGAGGTGTTGCCTCCAGCACTCTAGTAAATAACGCAATAAAAACAGGCACGTTTCAGTGGATTCTCCTTTCATGATAAAAGAAATGAATCTTTATTTAAGCACAGGAAATGCTGCATGTAAACAGCTTCAAAATAATGAAAACTGCGTACATGTTGTCACCGTAGATTCAAACTGGTTGGGAAATTGTGTAGATATACCGTATTTACTCGAATCTAGGCCGTACCTGATTACAAGCCGACCCGCAAAATTCGCAAGGCCAGAAAAAAAAACTTCATCATTGTACTCGAATCTAAGCCGACCCGCCCCCCCCCCCCCCCCACACACACACTTTCGCACATCGTTTTTTCAGAAAAAAAACAAAACATCGGCTTAGATTCGAGTAAATACGGTATATTCATAATGACACTGCAAATTTTTCGTTGTAACACTTAGCATTCATAGTCTCGTAGAGCTTTGATTAAGTTGGTCATTTGTGGTGTGAGGCGGCGCTGATTCCTTGACTTCTCGACCTTGCTCCCTGTGTCAGGGTTGACTGCTGCGGCTGCCCTAAAAACGAATAATGATATTTTTAGGTGCACCAGGCTGTTGCATGACTATGCTGAACATAATGGACCTCACTGAGAACAACATTGATTATTTTGGTAGAGCGCTCAAGAAACCCTCGCATTGCCACTTTAAGGTGTGTGGAATCAGTTAAAAAAATAACCTCATGATCCAGATGGAGATTCATTTCTATAAAATTTCATTATGGTTCATACAATGTCATTTATTGCAGTGTAAGGACTTTAAAGGAAATAATGCTCCTCACAGAGCAAGGTTCACGTGCTTTTAAGCACTCACCCAAATACAATAAAAGCTCATTAATTCGCATTTCACGGGTCCGAAAAAAAAAAAAAACGTCTGAATTAACCGAATGCCCAATTATCGAGAGTATCAAGAAAAAAAATAAACACATGACTATTATATCAATGCATTTTCTTTTTCTTGATGAATGCGCAAATCCAGTACCTGTTTTGCACAAGAGTAAAAGCCACAATTTCTGTCACTAGGTTCATCGTTCACAATGAGACCGCGGACCAAGACCCCGTGTATTAAGCCGAAACGTTTTCTCAACCCATCCCTTATTACGTAACTCCGCGAGCAACACCACCTCGCCCAGGTGATGATCATTTTGTCGCCGAAAAATTGGTCGGCAACTGATCGTTTGTCAGTCGGAATGTAACAAGCGAGTTTTATGTGGACTTGCGGAGTGCCGCTGAAGGTCCTCACCTTCAACAGCTTCCACCATGTATGAGCTTTGTGACATTGTGCGCGCATAGCCCAAAGTCGAAACAAAGCTACCATGCTATTAAACAAAACAAAGATGTTATTAAATAATGCATGCGCTTGCTGGCACCAGAGAACACCGCCGAACTATCCGAATTTTTAAGTGCACACGCATGATTGTATGGTAGGCACTATGGGTTTCACAATTTAGATCTGCTAAAAATTACACTGAAACCATTGTAGCGCGATAGACCCGGACGAAGTGGATGATGGGACACCACAGGCACAATTTTTACCACGGAATTTACGGCATTGCCCCAGACAATCAGGAAAAGAACATACTCATCCTGAAGCACATGCGTGCACATGTTCTCCATTTCAAACAATAAGAAATATGAAAAAGTCGTGTGTAGCTATAGATGCCAAATAAACTTGTAGACGTGTTGCTGTTGCGTTGTGCTCACAATTATGGTATACCAACTATCCCGGACACACACCTTGCTCCGGATGCAGAACTGCATAAAGAAGTGCTAGCTCTTATTTAATATAATGAAAATTGTCGTGTTACTTGGTGCCCCTTCGAGATCCTCATTAAACAGTGATTAAAAATACTTCACACGTCAACCGTTCCATATACTAACGTTATTACTTAAAATCTTTCATGACCGCTCAGGATTCCCGTAGACAGTTTTACACTTAAGCTGAACATTTCCATCCGGCCTTGACCGTTGGATTAGAGGACCTCACCACCACTCGTTACTGGACTTCATACACGAATCAAATTTGTATGTGTATTTCTGAATCAATAATTATTATGCCTATGGGCGGACTTTCGAAAAAAAAATTAGTCATACCCTCCATCAGAACCCTCAATGACTTAGCCAAATGGGACTGTAGTATCAGAGACTGGAAATTCCCCAGTACTTGTCTACTTTCGTACTATCTAATGTGACTTTATCTAAGTTAGTTGCATGAATCTTGTTGAAAAAGTCAGAAAAATCATATCAGGTTTTACCTTTGTGTGAACTCCAGGGTTAGGCTGACCTCCTTGCGGAATTCATTAGTAAAGGCGAAGTGTGTAAAGAACATCAACTTGAATGCCTGGCACCGTGTGGTGGATTCAATCACAGCATGGGTATCAATACAGATGGTAAATACCCCGGCAGTCAGAAAGTTCTCCCCTGGAACAAAATATTTCCTGTTTAGAAATATTCAGCAATATATTGCTAATATCCATAACAATACCTTTGGCAATGATGAAAGGGGAGCACGGCACGTCTCCGACGTTATCTTCACTTGCACTTGCCTGCAATAATAAAAGTTATGAAGTTAATTATGCGATAAGTAGTCATTAAAACTCCTGTACCCTGGAGTTCAAACAAGCATACGAAGACAATTAAAAAGTTAGGCAATATTTTTATTGAACTACAGACATTGTAGATGTGATATAAAATAAAAATAAATAAATAAATTCTCTCAATAACAGAAGGTAAATTAAAGCAGCGAACAATTTGAGGAGTAGGCCACTGCCAAATTATTCTCTTACCTTCTGGTAGCTCGAGATGCAGCACCACCTCAGGGCACTATGACACCTTAGGGCTTCCATGACGCAAAACCATATAAATCCTTTTGGAATCTTCGTTTTCTCGTCAGTCCTATTTTCGTCCTTGGTATCTCGTAGCACTAGCTCAGAGAACGAACTCTAGGAACACTTTTCTGTGCTGTTCCAATGGGCACTTCATGCAAAATATATTCATGCTTTTGTGCAGTACGGCATACTTCATGAAACGTGGCACAGTCGTCTTGGTGGTGCCAGAGAGACTGCAGACATACATCGCTGAAATAAATAAATAAAAAACTGCAATTACCGAAAGAAATTGAAAAGTCTGTTATAACGGTAAGCACTTCTGTAAAGCTCTAAAGAGAAAGGAAAGGAGGCTAATGCCTGACTGTAACAGACATTTTTGCCAATTCAGAGAGAATGAATCATTAACATTAAATGCTATACCTAATTGAAACATATTCCTAATGCTTTCAAAAAGCCTTTAAAGGCATGCGCATTAGCACGGACGTGAGGCTACGCATGCAGACGAATAACACCAGAGCACGTAGGCGCGCTCAGTGAACCTCCATTACAGAAAGTGTTTACGTAAGGAATCAACAATGCATGCGCAATGACGTTCGCAATGACGGTTGCTTCGCGTCGACTATTTCATTATTTGGGCTAGCGAGCCGCCAAGTTGCGATTTCTGTCACACTTTTTTCGTTACCAGGAATTCATTTATAAATGGCACGTGGTGGGGAAGTTTGTCCAATGGTCTGTATCAATCTGGGAAAACTTGCCACCTTAGATGGAGCAAACTGTCCTTCGTTTTATGAAAAGCAGAGGGTCAATTGGTTTACATTTTTACTGAAAAACTCCTTCGAGTTGGGCTAAGCCGTTGGGCTAAGCCGTTGGGCCAGAAGACGAGTTGCACTGCCTGCAGGGCCATAGCGAGAAATTCTTTTCGGGGGCGAGGTTCAACCGCTCTTTGTGTAGTATGTTCGTCCGTGCATATTTACACATGCTCAATCTAACAATTAATTGGGGGGGGGGGGGGGGGTTGAACCCCCACCCTGGTACGCCAATTCCTGCCTATTACGTGCTGTAAACTATACATAGCATAAAATTTGCTTCTCCGCAAAAGAGCAACACAATATATATGTTCAAAATCTATAGAATATTGTGAATGTTTACAAATCGCAGAACATTTCTAATGAGCAATTCGCTTCATTCAAGGAGTGATGCGCTTAAAGAAGCAGATGTTATTTTTTCAGTGGTAATATTAGCGTAACTACAGTTTGTTTCGCATGGCGTCATTTGGCAGGAAACAACACCGTCAAATAAACAAAGCCCATCTGTCGCGGTAGCATGGCTCGCAAAACACACAGACCATTCCGTCATATGCCAGTCGTCTGAGCAGTTCGGGAGCCGCTGTTATCTGCCAAGCTTCTCTTTCTATGGCCTACATGTCGATAGGGCGGAGGTATAGAACGGATGTCCTTCTAAAGCTGTCGACCAAAACGTGCGCATGTTTTTTTTTTTTCGAGCGCCCTAAACCTCACGCGCGACAGAACGTGCGCCTCAAAGAGCTAAAATTTTGCGTTCAGCGGCGAACACATCTCGTACACCCATCTCGAACACACTTGGTTGCGTCATTCAAAATTTGTGTCGGTACTTTTGTTCGACGATGGAAGTCTAATAACTACTGCCGCCAAGCACTGGTGAACAAAACGGGCGAGAGCCAACGAAAGATTCATTCGCCCTTCAATACGCCACTAAAAACAAAGTCCGCCTCTCCGAAAACCAGGATTCTTTAAAGGTAGTTACGATGGATGTCCACAATAAGCCTTCACGCACGGCTAGAACAGCGGCGTCGGCGTTGGTGCTCACTGAGAGATCACATGTGACATGTGCCACGATTCACCGCCTGTACTACGAGCGCACTTGAGCCCACTTTCCAGAGGTGTTCACGGCTTCACGCCGTTGTGTGTAAACCACGGATAATAACCGCGTATCTAACATGAGCTTCAGCAGGGAACACGCCAATCCGAAACGCGCCGAGTTTCTCCTACCGAGGAGAAGACGTGCTGCACCGCAACGCAGGCGGAATGCGATGAAGCAAAGTAGCGCGTGTACACGTCAAGCCCGTGCCCCATTGGCTAGTCAATCGAGGTATCAGTTTACCGAGTGGATGTGCCCCACACGTCCATTCGGTAAACTAAGTTTACCTAGGTTATCTATCTTCCGCCAGGAACTTAGAGCTTCGTAAGGAAGGTCATCGAATGATACTACGCCAAGAAGCTATGCGTTCGCACATTCCCGCCAGCAATGTTCAAGATACACAGCATTATACAACCAAGCAGAACTTATCATGCAATGACCACTACAAAACACTAAACGCCGTACACCAAGTCACAACATCATTGCTCAGGGCCATGTTCACTATGCAGGAGAAAGCTACCTATTACACGTAGATAAACACACAAAAAAAAGGAAACGTTTGCACTTTCATAAAAAAAAAAAAGAAAGTATTATATGCTCTGTAACGTCGCTCGGTTAGCTGAGTTGAGTTATACGCACTTCATTAGTTTTTAGAGGAAGTCGGTCCAAGCATCAAGAAAAAAATAGGTGCAGAAACACAGAATATACAGGTTTGATGTAATAAGAAGCAAAGCGGGTAAGGTGAACAAATACCTCTCATTATTCTGTACAGCGAAACCTCGTTAATGGCTGCCCGCAGAGAACGCACATGAAGTGCGCTGCGAACGCTGTAGTATGCGCTCTGCAACCGCCCAAGTACAAATTCGCATACCTTGACGTACGCTGCCGCTAACAGCAAAGAAATAAATGGGGTACAACAGCAGGCGTTCCCTCAAGCACCCACTTACAAGGCCTCTTCAGTATTTCTACCAAAGCATGGAAGGAATTCCGGCTCTCGCACAACGTTGTGGTCGCGCGCGCTGCCGACGCAAAGCAGAATTAGAAACTACGCGAGAGCGAATTTCGAAAGCGGGCAGTCATATCAACGAGTTCTTGTTGTAAGGAACTCTAGTCAGAAGCAAACCACTCACCTTTCAATGACAGACGCACAAAAAGCAGGAGAAGGACGATGCCGTAGCCGCGCTTTACACTGCAGCCATGCGTAGCCGCGCTTCGACGTGAGCGGTAGCCATCTTGTAAATGTAGGGGCCCGCGAGGCATGAACGTAGAACCGCAGAAAAGGCTCTGAATATTAATAAATCAAAATAGCATTGTGGGAATAACCAGAAAAACATGAAATGTTATTTCATGGACATTTGTAATCTTTGAACTATTTAAAACTGTGTAGGTTCAATTTTGAGTCGTTTGTTTTGCTGAAGGTCACGAATAACAGGAAATTTCAGTTTCTCTTTTTAACAGATTTCCTTCATGGCACATTCACAGAAAGTTTCTTTCGCGGTACAGAAATTTCATGTATTTTATCTGTAAATTTACAACTATTTTTTACAGTGTAGAAGTGCATGAAGTTAGGTCACGTGAGTAGTGTGTGCAGGAACGCAACCGTTTGTTCCCGATGCACTGGGCACCACACCACGAATACGCGCGAGGCCACGATACTCAAATGCTCAAATTGCAACGGGCTCCATGATGCCTCTTCGAAGGATTGCCCTGTTATTCGAAGGGAGATAGCAAAACTGAAGAAAAGGGTTAGAGATGACTCGTCACACCGAGAAGCGGCTGCATCTATTACGCGACGACGAGCCCGTCACAGGCGGTGCACCAAAGCCTCCAAAGCCTCGTTGCCACGCAAACCACGTCCAAAACCACCTCCACCTCTTCCACTCCGGCCAAGCGCTGTCGGGTCTAAGGACAAAGACGCTTCTGCTAGCAATGGAGCTTACACTTCGTTTCTATCACCCAGACCAAACGTAGCCATGTCTATGGGCAATGACGCTTCTACCAGCAATGTAGCTGACGCTTGGCATGAACTCCCAAAGCTGCATGCACCTGATGAGCGACATCAGACTTCGACAGTAGGGGACACTTCATCGATAGCTCATAAACTGACGGACGAAGAAAGAGAAGTTGTCGGCATGGTCAACACCCTAGTGAGTGCTATTCGTGTGCCGCTGAGCAAGATGCAGACACCGATAGCTCGAAGCGTGTTGCAACTGCTGGACACTATCACTCCAGTTCTCGGAAGTCTTCAGAAGTCTGTTGCTTGAGAACACCAGCAGCACCACCATGGCTTCACCATCGACAAGATTTTGGTTGCATGGGACCGCGCATACAAGTTGCATAAAGCAACGGATGCGCTGTTCTAGTTTCAGCCACGGGACTGACTCACCGCCTGTGATGTCAAGCGCAGAACTGCCGTTAAGTCGACGGCAACAGTCGCTTTTCTCTCCTCCTCTATAACTTTCCTTCCCCCCTCTCTTCTTCCCCAGTGCAGAGTAGCTTACCGGGCTCAGCCCTGGTTAACCTCCCTGCCTTTCTTTCATTATTATTCTCTCTGTCTCTCTCCGATGCGGATGTCACAAACAGCTTACGTACGAAACTGTCAAGCGTCATCACCACGTCAAACAACAGGGTCACGTGGTTGACTTTTAGTGCCTACCCGATCATTACACATGCATTATAGGTAGACATTATGCAATTGGCGTCTTTATTAGGGACGTCAGCTGTCGGAAATGCTTTTTGTTAACTGTGAACTTCCTCTTACATGAAACGCTTAGTGCCTTGCCAGTTATTTCATCTTTCCTTTTTAAAAATGTTGCAATCACATGGCTAAGTTCACTCTGAAAGAAATGTAGCCTCAATTATTCTGCTTTTAGTGCTTCGAGCAACAAAACATGTACGATGACGACTGTCTGACCACACTTTCTTCTATAACCTACTTGAGGCAGTTTCCTCGTACAAATCTGACAACATCGTTCGTGGCAGTGCTGCTCTAAGGTAACGAGGTGAACGAAATACAAAGCAACAACAACAACAACAACAACAACAACAACAACAACAACAACAACAACAACAACAACAACAACAACAACAACAACAACAACAACAACACCGACGACGACAACAACAACAACAACAACAACAAGAGGAATTTAAGTGATTCCGCTGCGGAGTTTCGGTATCCCAGGATAAGAATAAATCTGAAGGAAGCCATGTGCAAGTATGGGTCTCCGTTTTAATGTTAGTACACAACTGATCGCTTACACTCGCGGTTCGCACCACTGGCAAAAATGGAAATTCTCGTAAGTCAGAATCCGCTTGCGATTCCATGTTTATCAGCTTTTGTAAAGCAGGTGTCATTCATGCAGACTTCAACACGAAGTTTTGATACTAGAGCACGTTTAGAAACCAGCAGCGCGCATCGTGCTCTGAAGTAACGACGCGTTATGAGGGACTGCATTACTTCTTTTTTTTTTCGCGCTTGAATTTACGCTTCTATGACAGAAGTTGAAGCTATTATGTGGGCAGATTACGGGTGAAAGAGCCATCATTAGGTATAAAAGAAACATGATCTCGCTTGCAATATAAAACACATCGTCTGCTCAAAATGATCGATCGTGCCGTTCACTCCAAGCGCGCACCCCCCCCCCCCTTTCCAACACACACACGACTTTTCGCAACATTTACTTGCCTCTAATTTCAACAAACATGACGTCAACAAGTGCATCTCATTTCGTTAGGAAAGAGAAAGCGATATTCATTCTGGCTAATTCAGCAGGAGAAGTGGCCTAACGTGGCACATCTGTGCTCCGCCTGTTCGCCAAAGAACACATTTATTCTCGCTTGTTTAACAAAAAAAGCTGTTACAGTTTTAAAACTGTGCTTACTAAAGAGTCAGCTACACTATAAGTCTGACCACACCCTTGTGGATGTTTTACACGTAGCTGTACCTTGAACCCTTACATTCGTCTACAAATATGTATTGTATATAAGCATCGCTTACAGTGCATATATACTGTTTAATGTTCACTCTAAAATCTTAACAAAAGATGCAGAATTCCAAAGAAGAAGATACAGGAAATAAAAGAGAAAAAAAAGCCACCATGTCTGCATCCAATGCAGGCCCGAAGCCAGAAATTTTTTTCGGGGGGGGGGGGGGCACTTGCTGAAAACCTTGACTACTTGAGAAAAAACACCTATTTTCATTATTTATTTTTGGTAAAAACACCTACTTCACCGAAATTTCGGGGCCCGGATCAGGGGGGGGGGGGGCTAGCCCCCCCCTTCCTGGCTACGGGCCTGATCCAAGGCATCCACAAATTAAAAAACAATGACACCACCCCCACCGACATAAACATAGGACATAAACATCGACATAAACATAGGAGACACAAGGTCCACAAGCAGCGCATGATTTTCGAGCCTTATCAGCAGCCTCTACTTACTCCCTGTGGCGTTGGCGCCAAAAGACACATAAAGTGACACATACTTAAGTGAGTCAGTGTCGGTTAATAAACACAAAAAAAAAACAATGAAAGAGAAAGAGCGAGTGACTGCGAGAAAGAGATAGATAGATAGATAGATAGATAGATAGATAGATAGATAGATAGATAGATAGATAGATAGATAGATAGATAGATAGATAGATAGATAGATAGATAGATAGATAGATAGATAGATAGATAGATAGATAGATAATACAATTCACATGAAAGTAGTCAGAACTAATTAATCAGGTCTCTTATCGCAAGTAAATCGCATGGTGATCTTAGCGCTTACTTGGTACGACATGACTAACGTCGGAACGTTTTCTGTAGCAATAAAGATAAGTGCTGTATCGTACGAAGTTCACTATTGACGAAGTTGCGCGTGCGTTGCAGATTCAGTGCGTTGCCTTTTCGCCACCACTGCAACTGCTGTCATTCAGACGACAAAAATATTCCGTACAAATCATTCATTCATTCATCCATTCATTCATTCACACATTTCTGGCACATTGCTGGCATTAAGCTGCAGGAGCCGCCGAGTTAGCTTTCTAACCATGAGCTTAACAAACAGTATAGGAGTACATTAAGAATATAAAGAGGAAACCTGATAAAAAAAAAAGCTACGAAAAGATAAACGAAAGAAACAACAACAAACGAACGCCTAAATGGCGATTAAAAAGCTCCCGTCCCTCTGAGGAACAAGCAGAACACGTCGGCAGAAGATTCGATTAGCAGCCCTATCCATCTGTTGGTCGGCTTTCCCGGAAAGCGAGGTCGTCACGGCTGCCTCAGGGGCTCTCGGTGTTCATTCGCCAAGGATTGAAATAATCTGCGTCGAGAGCCCTTTTAACTGCGCGCGCGCGTGTGTGTGTGTGTGCGTGTCTTTTTAAAGCGATAGCTCTATTTCGCTATTGGCCAAGACTTATTTGACAGTTGATGCGTATTTCCATTCGTTATAAAACCCGGAACGGGAAACGTGACATTTACTTGTCGTAATTGTTAAAAGGAACAATAATTTCGATTCTCCCTCTGCCTTAACAACAACAACAACAACAACAACAACTACAACAACAGGGACAAGGGTTTATATGTAGAAAAGCACAGAAGTCGGCCTGCACTATGAGATGTTCTGGCATGCTGCTAATACGCACTGGAGAAGGGGGACGGGAAAAGAGCGATGAATGAGTACGATATGGTAAGGAGGTGCATTTATACAAGTACATCACGGAGGGGCAACTATAAAGTCGTTCTAGTCTAGTGGGATGAAGGAAGGCTATAGGCGATGCGCAAAGCGCCGACGACGCCATCTGCCGCCATGGCTCGGAAGCGCTCGCGGGGCCCGGCGAGCAGTGTTCCCGCGAGTGTCTATACCCGAGTGCACGGATGGATGTGTTTTTCATCGTGATTGAACGGTTCTGGTGGGCCTGAGCGATGTCGAAAAATACCTGCTGCGTTGTCGGCTGCTCAAACACGCACAAAAAATCGCCAGGAACGCACATCTACAGGTTTCCGGTGCTATTTCAATGAGCGAAAGCGACGGCGGCGGTGGATTGCGGCTGTACGACGTAGAAGCTAAGCAATCGCGCTTTGTTTACGGCAGTGTTAGAACGATTACCGCGTTTTTATTTCTTCTTTTTTGTCGCTACGTTTTCAGCGAACGCTACTACGTTTACACTTGGTCGCCTCACCTGCATTGTAGACACTACAATTCACATGAGGTTGTTATTACTGATAAGATGCGATACCTTGGCTCACTTGAAAAACGAATGGCGCGAAGCGCACTGCGAGAGAATGTAGGGCAGGTGACGGCTCCTTTAAAAAAGCGCCGTGGAATCACACGTGTGCTGTACGAAATCGGCTGCATTCTACCTATTGATGGCACTGGAATGCGATCATCGGTACAGAATGTTCGCTGTGCGCTTATGCACCGATGATGACAAGCTTATCGTTTATTTTTTCACAAGTTTATCGTGCTGGTTTCAAAGTTTTACCAACGCTGACCCTTCACGAGGCCGACCCTGTGAAGTCTATACGCCGGTGCGACAGCGCTCCCTCAAAATCTACTATATCAGCACATGGCACGTAAACGAAGCTACTGTGTCGAGAAAAAACATTGGTTCACGCGTCAACGCATGCAGGCGTTAGTGATCGAGACGTTATAAAGAAAGCGGTGTACTTACGATGAGCTCCACTTCGTAGGAGAAGCTTGTTGTCGGTTGTCTGTGACAAACACTTGTCGCGTATGGGGACATTGTCGTCCCACACAGCTGTGACATCGGACACATGTCCACTATTATAAAGTGCGGCTCCTTTGCGCACACTGTTGCCGCAAAAGTAATTATCTGGGACGCGCACAACCGGCGAATCGCACGCGCGCAAATGAGGCGTCTGCTACGCGACCCGCGAGCGGTTCCAACGGCCGCCGCTACGCGGCTTTCAGTGGCGCCCCTATAGGCGCTGCGCATCGCGGATAGCCGCTCCTGTAATCATGGCTGCGCTGTTGGCGTCAGGCCGAGAACATAGCTCATCACAAGAAACCCCACAAACACACGGGACAAGAGAGATAGACTGAACTTGGCACTTGTTTACCTTCGTTTAAAAAAAAAGCTGTTCGTTTATGTTTGCAGGAGAGGGGAATAACCAAAGGAGAGGGAAGTGAAGCCAAGCGCGCGCGTTGCAATCAGTCTACGACTGTGCAATGCTCATTTGCGAAGGTACTTATTCTATTTGTTACTCTGTGTGATAGATGGTGAGACTGTGAGATGACACACGAAGGCCCAATTGAATGAATCACAAAAGCTTCGTAATCTTCCGGGGCGCGGCTATCACGCGCTACCTGCGCGTGGTGCGCGTCTCGTCAAACTTTGGAGCACAACCCCGCCAGCGCTAAGTTCAGTCTTTTTTGTCACGTGTGTTTACGCTGTTTTTCGCCATGAAGCCGTGCCAACAAGCTAAAGTTTAAACCCTTTTAACCTAGCTCAGATTCATCAGAAAATGGTATTATCAATTCGTGCGATATCGAAGAAAATCAGCTTCGGTCGTTTCCCCGCGTATACGCTAGGCATGCGCAAAATATGTGTTCGTGTTTCTGGCACTCGACAGTGATCGTAATTGGAACCGCAGTCACTGCGGCCTATATGGAGCGTGTATGACGCCTCGCGAATGCAACACAAAGAATCCGGCGAATCAAACTTGTTATGTATCACTTCAGTTTATGAGGCATGCAGAACCTCATTTACATCCCACTGATGGAGGAAGCTGTGGGTTCAAGCTGTTTTTCAGTGAGGCGGCTTAACAGAAGCCCACGAATGCCTCGATACTGTCTGCAGCGGCAATCAAGAATTGCTTTAGAGCTGGCATTTGGGCTTTTAACACGTAAGTGTTTTATGCCGGAGTCCACCAAGACTTCAGTGACGTATTTCCGCCAGGGATATGACGTTGATAAAATGGACGCTAACGGATGAGAAAGAAAATACCGCAGGGAATCGAACCTCCGACCTCTCGGTCCGCGACGATAAGCGCCCGGCGCACTACCGACTAAGCCACGGAGGCACATGCACGACACTCCACAAACGCGCCTTATATCTCTCACACCTTCTCTCTCTCGCACGGCGCGCTCTGTTGCTGGGGCTAGGCGGGACGGGGCGGTGCCGCTGTCTTTGAGCGCTCGGTAACGTGAAGTAATGCGTCATGACACTTACTAGTGCGTAGAGGGAACGATTCGGCGACGACGACGTTAAAGCATGGCCAATCTCGGAGGTCATGCTTAAAGCGTCTCGATACCAGCGAGAAACATGTGCACTGGCCGCGCTGACGTCGAGGAGTGGACGCAGTTACGTTCTTTGCCTTTCGCTTCGTGTTAACGTGGGACAGCTCGTTGTGTGCAGCTTCCACATGCACCAACGGTGTTTCTCCATCACCCGACTAACAAAACTGCTGCAATAAGCGCTGCAGAAAGGCGACGATGTCGACGGGCGAATATCTTGCCTTGGTGGAGCGAGACAGAGGCCAGCGGGACGTGGAACGCCTGTGCGTGTTCGCGGCTCAAGCTAGGAACCTCCGTCTCCCATGTTGCTGAAGCGCAGTGTGGTAGCGTATGCATGAGCACAGGCGTAGGTTACCCTATATTACTCGGGAGCGCACACGGTGCCGTTTCTCTCCTTAATTGACGATGCTCTGAATAAGTGCATATCGAGTACCAGTGCTTATTATGTGTTTGTTGATGCCATGTTTGCGTGGGATTCACGATACGCTGTGTCCTGGTATATATTCACAACTTCAGCTACCACAACGGTTAAATCGTGATCGTGGGCGTTAATCGTCGCGACGGAGATGTGCCACTAGGCGTCAACGTGGGTGCATCCAGTCAAACGGTGCTATATCGGCCAAACACCAATGGACATTGTACAAACTCTCATATATCACTACACAATAAGCACTACTCCTCTGAGGACACGTTTCACTTTCGTGTTATACCGTTTCCTATGACGGAGGGATCGGCCATGTTTTTTTCATCCCAGAAGGTACAGAAATTCAGTATATAAACAACTAGCTAAACATGCGAACAATAATTGCGAGGTTTTGTAAGGGGAAATTCATGATCAGAACACGAGGCACATCGTGTGCCTCCGGATGAATTTTCACCTAAATCAAAGTACAAGAGCACTTTTGCGTTCCGCCTCAAAGAAATGAGGCCGCCGCGGCCGGGATCAAATTGAAAGCCTCTAGCCCACCAGCACAGGACCATATATCTTCTATAGCTACTGGAGCGGGTATGCCAATTGAACCAGCGACGCTGGCGTTGTTTGCGAGAAAACACTGTTCGTGAATAATAGAGATCGCACACAAAGAACGGAAAGCGTAATTAGTTTGCAGATGTTTAACCGCACATTCAGTTCTTCAGGGTACACGATATTACAGCACAAACGGACGGGACAAGAAGGGAACGCTAAGCCATGTTGACAGGCTTTCAAGTGGAATTCAATTCGCGATTTAATGTATTCTATTCAGTAATGACGTGCTAACTAGCTCGCGAAATAATTCTTCCTCACATAACGTTTTAGTAGTTGTTTTAGTTTTTACGGGCATATTTCTAGGCAATAGAAAAAAAATTGGCGAAAACATATCAGAGTCCAAGGAAATTGTGTCGACTTTTCGCGAGTAAAAGCGCGCTTTCAGATAAGAGGAAACTAAAACAACGCGTCTGATACACTATACATCAAGATGTGTTTAAAACAAGTTTCTAGAACGAAGACACGAAAGCTATCGCCGTTGTAGCTTTTACTCACTTGTGAACTAATGAAAATGCATTAAAGACGAACCCGTGAAAGCCACTCCTAATGGTTTTCAACCACCGCAGATTAGTATTTACGCAGGGCAAACGCCAGGATTCGTTTTTGTTGTTTTCTATAAACCAGCCTCCGGGCGTGATTAGGTTTTTTCGCAACATTCATAACTAGGTTATCAAGTTTCTTGCAAACAGTAGACTACGTCGCTCTCAGTACGCGTTACCCCGGAAACTTTAGAATTTCCTTGGTCGGCAGTTGGCTTCGTTGAGGAGAAGCAGTATAGTGAAATGAGATGCGTCGGTTCAGCTCCTAGATATGACGAAACTTTCGAAATCATTGCGTTTTTCTTCAATTCTAAAGAAAAAAAGAATATTAGGTTAGCGTTTCCCAGTTGTGCTGTACGGGACTATACGAGCGACCAGACAAAATAAGGAAAAGAGAAAATAAAACATCACCAATGTGAGTTGCCGTCACAGCTTGTGCCAGAGTCCCCCCCCCCCCTTTTTTTTAAACAACAATTCTTTAGGAAGCGTGGCGAACGTATTTTTAACGCCCCGGACTGCATATATCTACACCAGACGCAGCTGAAGTAGGACCTTCTCAAACGCATGAGCATTTTCTTTGCGTGACCTTTTTTTCTTTTTTGTTTTCGACTGGGTGCCTATAGAAGTACCAAAAAACAACCACATCATTCAGTCCATATAAAAAAAGTAAAACAATTTTTGATGTTTTACAGTGATCTTTCCGCGCTGACCATTTTGTTTGAATCAGGGAAGCATAGCCAGAAACGTTTTTCGGGGCGGAAGGGTTGGTTTTGAACCACGCACCCTTTATGTATGTTTGTGCGTGTGTTTCTACGTGTGCGTGTATATGCACACATGCAAGGTTTGAAAATATGAGCAGGGAGGGGTCCCCCCCCCCCCACACATCCCCCGGTCTACTCTAATGGTTTGAATATATCCCGTAGTTGCCCTTTGTTTTACGTAAACTGTTTCTTTCCGCACCAGCCATAGCTTGCCATACAGCTGAGAGCCTGAGATTTCAGACATTGTAATATCTTCCAGTGTGTGAGCCGTGATCCCTTTTCGTTTACTTCTTTAGAGAGTTAACATATCATTAGGCTTTTTTTTCGCACTCTCACGACAGTGCGCGGACGAGCTATTCTGTTCTAGAACGTAGTAGACTCGAAAATTGAGCCGACTCACCACATACCAACAAGTCAAGAAAGAAAATTATATAAGGCTTACGACTCCAGTGAATTCAGTTGGCTATACACATTTACAACTGCGCTTATCTTTTCTACGCACTCCAAGAGTTGCGTGGCACGAAAATGGAAGCGTTCTTTGTGCTGGGTGGAACCATCGGCCTATTCAGTCTCTAATTCAGTTATGCGCGCAATTTCTGCGAGAAATGGCCCGTGCGCAAGCTCGAGTTGGAAGAAGCGAGCTTCTATTCTAATGCAGCAGAAAAAAAAAAAAACATGTTTCTCTGACCGTAAACGACAGCGATGATGGACCCGGCAGTGAGCGAGCAGTATGAAACTACGTACCGGCGCCCTCATTGGTTGAGGCTAACGCCGTAAATAAGAAGAGATGAATTGAGCGGGCGGCAGCAGTTTAGCTCGGAACACGATATTGTGAAAACACACTACTGTGTGCGTACGCGATGTTTGGGATCGCGTGCGGTGAATACAGTTAGAATTCAGCGTTGATCTCGATGCACAGTAAGTGTTGTTGTTGACACGTCTTTATTCACATTTGTGCCTTTGGAGTGCTGCGGTGAATGTAGGGCGGAGAGGCGGAATAAAAATTTAAAAAAAAATGTGGGGGGTGCAGGAAAAAGCAGTCTTAATGAGCGGTCATTCACTTGAACGCTGCAGATAACTTCCATTGTTCACCAAATACGAAATTATATTCAGGTGACATATCTCGTCAGAAGATACCTGGCCAAAGTGTCTAATATTTTCGAAATAAGCTTATGAGAAGGAGCGTGTAGAAAGAATGGCAGATTCAGTGAACAAATCAATGAACGACCATCAATCAGTTGGTCGGATGGCCGTACGATCAATCAATCAATCAATCAATCAATCAATCAATCAATCAATCAATCAATCAATCAATCAATCAATCAATCAATCAATCAATCAATCAATCAATCAATCAATCAATCAATCAATCCTATAATTACAGGGTTTCAGCAGAAAAAAACCGACCAAGGAGCGCAGCTCTGACCACCACAAGCAGGATTGGGTGACCCGGCTGGCCGAGATAACCACCGAAGTACAAGACATGTCGGAAGTCACCTCGGTGTTGAGGGTAAAATGCGGCCACCGCGGCCGGCATTCGATCCCGCGACCTTCGGGCAGCGGTCGAGTATTTTCAATTGCACTAGACTCATGAAAACACGGCACACTTACAATAAAATACAATAGACCAGACACCTAATTGGTGGTCTATCTTCAGCGATAGCAAAGCAGCCCTCCAAAGTCTACCCTCCGCTTTACGTCATGGCTCACATGAGCAGCTCGTCGCGGAAATCAGGCAAGCCACCATGAAGCAATAGAAAAAGGGCACGGAGTAATATTCCAGTGGCCGCCTAGTAACTGTAGCATTCTGGGAACTGACCAAGCTGACGCAGCTGCTCGATCCGCTCACGACGGTGTCAGCAGCATCGCCATTCCCCTGTCAAGATCGGACGCCGCAAAAGAACTTTGTGTGCTAGCCCGTCGTCTAACGTTGGACTTGTGGAAGTCAGCGACATTTACAAGTGCACGGCTGCATACCTTGGACCCTGATCTTGAACTACGCATCCCGCACAGCCTGTCACGACGTGACTCTCTCCCTGCTGTTCCGTCTATGGCTTGGAGTGGCCTTCTCAAATGCCTATTCATTTATTATTGGAATGGCTGAGAGCCCGTCATGTGAAGTCTGCGGGTGCAGCGAAACAGTCGCGTATCTTCTCTGTGAGTGCACCCGCTTCAGCTCTGAAAGAGCTGCCTTCTCAGCCGCGCTAGGCCAGCGGGACAAGCGCCCGCTCACGGAGAACAAAATCCTAGGGTCCTGGCCTACCCGGTCTTCAACAGGATCCGCTATGAGGGTGTTGTCGTGGTTTCTTCAAGCAACCGGACTGAATGACAGACTGTGACTGTTGGCAGCAAATGTTGCTGTGTGGTACTTGGGCTACGGTCATGACTTTGTTTTGTTTTTTTTTTGTCACCCGCTGTCGTCACAAACTCCTCTTCTCTTTCATTCTTTTACATCCCCTTTCCCCTTCCCACGAACAGGGTAGCAAACCGAAGGCTTCCTCTGGTTAACCTCCTTGTTCGATTTGTTCGCAGTGCTGCCTGTTGATCCTTTTGTAAAATTCTTGGAGTGAGATCGGGTCCTTTTGTGGTCTGTTTGTGTAATTACCGGATGTGCTTCTAAACGAGAGAGAGCACAAAAAAAAAGAGAGCAAAAAACAGCAATTTGTCTTCTGTTTTGACAGCGGGGATGCTCATATGCATCCTTTACCGTCCTTGTATGTTTTTAATTGCAATGATGTTTTAGAAAATCTTTATCCATTCCTTTCTGAGCTTCTCAGCCTTGATATCATCCCGGCTTAAGTACTGACAAGTTTGATCACTTTGATAACTTTATAACCTTCCGGCCATTTTAGTTCTCATCATGTGAAGTAAAACAGTCTCAAGCCACCCGTCTTGAACTTGAGCTGCATATCTATAACCATTCGGCGGAATAATCTGGTTCTGAATTTCCTCTCTCTTGTCTTCATCCCGCTCATTACTATTGGAAATCATATTTCACGCTATCGAACGTTAGAGTAGATGAAGTTAGAAGTAGCTTTTCATCACCGCCGTTTGTACTGAAGTCTTGTTCCCTCGGCGTTTCAACATGAGTTGTGATAATTTGACAGCGGCTGCGACGAAGGGACAAAAATATACAGCTATCAGTGAATGAGTGCTTCCGTAAGTAACGAGTACTGACAGTCATGGAGCCAAGTGCGGTACACAGTAAGGCGCGTATAGGGAGACAAGCGCGAGATCCTCTCTTTCGACGGGTGATCACGATCATCCGGAGCCGCTGCCATTCTCCGGCCCGCATGTACACACACTGACAATCGTACACCAGCTCGTCTTTTTCTTTCGCCCTCTTTTTCTCTACTGTGCATCGCACCGCTGTGCCTCCCGGCGCTAGCGACAGTGAGCAGTGGCGGCGGCGGTTGGCGCGCCCGCGCCTTGTGCGATGGCCCGTTTACGCTTCTCCTCCGTTTTTTTTTTTATTCGCTTGGTTCCCTTTGTTCACCGAACTTCTCGGGAGCGCAGTTTTGCTCTTTTTCGAGCTCTCGGTCGACTTTATGTCGGCTTTCTGCTGCGTCCGCGGGATTCCTCGTTCCTGCTCACTGCCGGCTGGGCTGTGGCTGAATGCTTCGCGTGCAACGCGCGCCTCTCTTTCCATCGCCACTTTCTTTTTCTTTTCTCTCTCTCTCTCTTCTCTTCTTCCTCCTCCCTTCCCTCGCTCTTTCACCTCACATCGCGTCGTCCGCTGGAAAGCCCAAGAGACCGTGAAATAAGCTCTCCCCGCTGTCGCTGACTCCAGTCTCCGAGAACTGATGCGCGCGGCGCGCGATCCGAGCAAGCTGACCCTTTTGTGGCGCTGCAGCGTTGGTTTGGTTTAGTCGCGCGCATTCACTCGTGTTCTTGCCGCTGTTCGCACTCTAGGATCCCGGAGGCGGGAGCCATTTTTGCCATCTGCATTGACTGCCTTTATCGTATTTTATCTTCGGCACTTCTGTAAGCCTCCCGGCTGCGCCAGAGCGACTCTCACTTCGCTTTTCGAAGTGCTGACGAGCTTGAAGGCTGAACGGGAGCTTTTTACGCGCACTAAAATAAAGAAAGCATGAAGGAAGGGAAAAAAAACAACAACAACAGAAGTTGCTCCGGTGGACCATATTTCGACGATTTCGTTGTAGCATAAACTTACTGAACTGAGCTAGTGAATCAAACCATATAACTTCACCACTGCTCGCAAAACTAACCATTGGTTATAGTGAAGAAATCTGTGGCATAAAATTAACAGTTTGGGTTTTAGCTTTAGTAAAAATGATATTTGGGTCTTATGGGCCAGAAAAAAAATGATGGCGAAGTATATCAGACTAAAACGTCAATGACATTTGTACCTATACTAAGGCTCATTTTTCGCTGCAATATCGCGCTATATTCTGGCCAGAGGGCACACGTGCTTTACTTTGTTCGTGCGTAGCAGTATTATCTTTCTGACCAGAACGCTAATTTATAGGTTTGATTTGCTGCGAATGCGTCCATGTATGCTGTCAGCATTTTGAGCGATTACTTTTCGGCGTGCACAGTAATACTTTCGCGCGCCAAAGGTATTGTTATTAATGAAAATAAAACAATCCGATTTTCTGTTTATCCGCATTGGTAGCTTGGTACATAAGGTATTGCCATGCTAAGCTCGAGGACATGGGTTCGATTACCGTTTACGGCGTCTGCGTTTCGATGGGGGCGACATACATAAATATCTGAGCACTTCGATTTTGTTGCACGTTAAAGAACGAAGATTGAATTCAGGTAGGGACAATGTAGATAATGAGTCTACTCCAATATACCATTTCGAATCTAAATTTCTCAGTAGTAGGAATAAGATGGTGATCTATCTATCTATCTATCTATCTATCTATCTATCTATCTATCTATCTATCTATCTATCTATCTATCTATCTATCTATCTATCTATCTATCTATCTATCTATCTATCTATCTATCTATCTATCTATCTATCTATCTATCTATCTATCTATCTATCTATCTATCTATCTATCTATCTATCTATCTATCTATCTATCTATCTATCTATCTATCTATCTATCTATCTATCTATCTATCTATCTATCTATCTATCTATCTATCTATCTATCTATCTATCTATCTATCTATCTATCTATCTATCTATCTATCTATCTATCTATCTATCTATCTATCTATCTATCTATCTATCTATCTATCTATCTATCTATCTATCTATCAGTTTCAGTTTATTGATTTCAAAAGGTAATACAAGATTAGCGAATATACAGGCGAGGGTCCCAAAGTAAAAGAACTGTAGTGGGACCCTCGGTTCATTATACAAGCATTGTAGGTAATAACTAACAGCAGCAAATGAACAGAATTATTAGAAAAATCAAAACATATAGGTAATACATTTCAATACAGATCAATTAAACATGAAAAAAAGCACAACAAAAGAAATTCAAAGTACAAAAAAAAAAGTCTTTTAGACAGCAGCCATGACGTGGGTACACTTAGTACAGATAGTGATGTCTAAGGTCATTTTTAAAGACTGGAAGGGAAACACAAGATTTGATAGATGTAGGTAAATCATTCCAGAGTGAAATAGCAGTGAATGCAGATGTTTTTTTGCCGTAATTAGTGTGAACTGTTGGTAACAAAAAATTCTTATTAGCTGCAAATCTCGTCAGGTTTTTATTCAGCAGTAAATCACGTGACACGAGTGGATGCATGAGGTTATTATGAAGCATTTTGTGAAATAAGACGACTATGTTGTACTGGAACAAACGACTGACAGGCAAGATATTGAAGGAGTGGAGTAACACAGAAGCATTAGATTGCATGGAACTAGAAGTGATAATGCGTATTGACTGATTTTGGATATGTTGTACTGATGACAAGTGACTAGCGTACGTGTTCCCCCATGAAACGATACCATAGTTAATGTGACTATGAATGAAAGCGAAGTACAACGCTAGAAGAGCGTCACGAGAAAAGAAAGGGCGAGCTTTGATTAGTGCGCGGATGCCAAACGAAGTTTTATGCTTGAGATGGTGGAAATGACAGCGGAATGTAAGTTTAGGGTCAAGATGTATGCCAAGAAAGGTGACGTCTTCGCAAGCGGGTATAGAATGAGTCCCAAGTGTTAAGTCGGGAATAATTGTTAAGGGCCTTTGAGCAGTCCTAAACACCATATATTTTGTTTTTGAAGGATTAAGAACTAAGTAATTATTGCTGCACCAGTTCATGATGTTACTCAATGCAGTATTTAGCCGTGAAGTGAGAACAGTAATAGATTTATCAGATGAAGATATGGTAGTGTCATCGGAGTATAAAATGCAATGATCGTTGTCGGATGAATTGAGAAAATCCGGCAGATCGTTAATATATAAAATGAACAGCAAAGGACCTATGACTGAGCCCTGTGGTACACCTTGGTTAATGCATTTAGTTGCCGAGAATGTTTCCGCTACGCGTACCGTATACTGTCGGTCATGTAAATAGTTTTTTAAGAATATTAGTGCAGGACCAGTTATACCGTAACACTCAAGTTTATTAAACAGTACTTGATGGTTAATTGTGTCAAAAGCTTTAGTGAAGTCTAAAAACACAGATCCTACGAAATTTCCTGAGTCGATGCATTTTTTAATGTAGTCAGTTAGAGACAGCACAGCAAGATTGGTGGAACTTCCAGGGCGGAAACCAAATTGGTTATTATTTAATCTATCTATCTATCTATCTATCTATCTATCTATCTATCTATCTATCTATCTATCTATCTATCTATCTATCTATCTATCTATCTATCTATCTATCTATCTATCTATCTATCTATCTATCTATCTATCTATCTATCTATCTATCTATCTATCTATCTATCTATCTATCTATCTATCTATCTATCGAGAAACAGAGAGGTTTTTGGTGGATCTTATTGTTTTCGTTCGTACATATAATCACGAAGCGTTACGACGACGACGGCGAAAATTCGCCTGGAATATTTCCATAATCACCTTAAAAGCAAGTAAATTTGGCATAGGCCAAAACATTGTCGGAAGTGGCGCCGTGTGTGTGTGTCTCTCTCTTGTCCGTCGTCGTCTTCGCGCCTTCTACATCCGATACAAAATTCGCTAATACTTTAGAAGTTGACAAAGAAACGGCAGGTTCCTCTGTTTTGTAACCAGTCTATACCGAAGACTGCCACGTGTGCTTGAACTCCCAAACTCACAAAAGACCACTGCCTATAGACGATCGAAATTCCGCCTTGCATCGCAATACTGGCGCCGGCGACAGCGAAAGTATAAGACAGGTAACTGTTGTAGAAAACGTGAAGATCTGTTTGACGAAAGACCACCTTAATCGTTTTAGATAATGGTAACCTTAAAGGGGCCCTGCAACACTTTTTCAGCATGGTCAGAAAACGCTGCCGATCGGTAGTCCTGGCTCCCGAGAACACGCAAGCCAAACCTTATAGCGCAGCACGCGGCCTGGGATTTACAATAAATTCACAAAGTCAGCTAAAAAGCGCTTCCTCTTCACTCGACTAAAAATGAGGCTTACGGCGTCACAGGCAGGTTCCACGCCATTGGCTGATTTGAACATGGCGAGCTCGGCAGTTACTGCGGCCGCCGCGAGAGGCCGCCACTCGCCCGAGCGAGAGCGCGCGCGATTGCACTGAAAGTACGCCACACGTTCGAAGAAAAAAAGAAAATGTGCTCAAGGTCAGGAGGCGCGCGTGACGTACCTTGTTCCCCTGTGCCGTACCCCCCTACTTCCAGCGCTTTCGTCGGGGCGAGAGAAGAGAGAAAGCAATTACAGCGTGCGACAAATCTTTGTAACTCCGCTCGTATTGGACGGATTCTAAAAAATTTTCGCGGTATTCGATTCGTGAGGCAATAAGTTCCTTCAGTGAAGCCATTCCATGGCTACTTGGAAAAGTGTTGCAGGGCCCCTTTGAAATTAAAAGAAAAGAAAAAAAAACCCAACCAGCTGATATGACAGCGCATAGAAGCTATTCTAGAGCATACACATCTGCCTTGGAAGAAGCCCCCAACACGTCTTGAAAAGAGCGGTGCTAGCGGTATATGGATCTAATGCGAGCTAGACGAGCGGTTATAGAAAGCCGGAATAGCATTTGCTGCACAACCGCATACGATACTTTCAGTATAGAAGTGTCGGCCGAACTGTGTACAGATAACTATGTAAAATGTAAAGGAAAAGGAGATCTTCAACTGTTCGAATGCTATTGTGCCAAGTGGCTTTGCCGACGCTAAAATCTTCCCTTTATATCTGTCTTTATCTTGTGCTCGATGATCTCCCGTAGCGTTTCTATCCTGTAAAGCGTGCTCCTCCACTAGAAGGCTAAAGCTGAGGAGAAGCACTTTCTGCAAAACTTTTACCGTGTAAAGCTGGCAGCGCCACATAAAGCGGTAGATTGAGGAGAAGCATTTTTTCCCTACAGAGTCGAGGATCTGGCGTTGCGTTGTACAAAATGGTTTAGGGGATATAATGTGTCGCATGAAGGAGCGTTCTTGCGTCGATTACATTAAAGTCTGCTGTCTTAATTTAGTAAAATATCAAGCAAGATATCCCTCTGAGAGAAGGCAAAGCTGTCTTGAGCTTCGGAATTTCGTTTCACGGTGAAATGCACTACTGTTCCGCCTAAACAGGATTAAGTTTCAAACGACAGGAGGCAGCAGCATATGCACGAATATCTTGTGCTGGGAGATAAGGCGCCTTCATTTGTCGCCCGCTGATGTCTCTTTCTCCCCTGAAGACGATTTCCTGCTGAAACCCAGATGCAAATGTCATCATGGAGATATGAACTATCCACACAAAATACTCCGCAACTTTTACTACGACTAGGTTGAAAAATATAAGGCTCAACACTCCACCATGCGGTATACCATGGCGGATTTAAAGTTATAAAATTGGGCAGTCCTCGCTCTGCAAGCAGAGCCTAATAGCCACATTATCCCGTGTCCATTTATACATCTGGCTCACGAATCAGTATGGCGTTGCTATAGTATCACCCCCTGAAAATGAGAAAGAAAATGCTACTGATAGACACTTGAGGTTTTTCGTTCTTTGACCAAGGTAACAAGGTAAATGACGTTGTTAATTAACGAGTGGCTTCGGCAGAAGTACTGACTGGCATCAGAAAAGATATTAAATCACTCGAAGTAGTGCCATTCCATGTGAGAAATACGAGTAATATCCCTTGCCTCTTGACCAACGCAGTTGGGAAGTACAATATAACAATTTGAGCGGGTACTTCCCAGATTTCAGAATGGGAACCAAGTGGTGCTATTTTTATTCTTACGGAATGACGCCGTTGTGCCATGACTTGCTATAGTAATTGAGGAGCTCACCCCGAGCGTAATGTCCAAGGCGGTAAGACAGCGTACGTGACGCCATCACGTCGCTGTGACGAAGAACGTCAGCGGGTTGTCAATGTAGCATCGATATCCTAGAGTGAGAATGACACGCTTGCTTCATGTGCGACACTCAGAGCTGCGTCACTATGATCACCATGGCTCTAGCACTCTGTCGACAGAAATTATTCGCAGCTCCAAGATGCCAAATGCGTTGGTAGAGGACCACAGCAGAGAAATGCGCGGATAGCCTTTCGCGCCAGCGGCGGATGTGGTGACGGTCCGAATGTCTTTTGACTCCGAGAACGGCCTAGCCGTTGATGGGAACTAAAGAAGACCGCTCATTCTCCTCCATTGGGGCTACAGCGGTCTTCAAGGGTCTGACGAAGAGATTTCTATCGCTTCCATTTCATCGATACTGCTCTGGACTTCCTCTTGTATGAGTTGTGAAACCTCGGAATATAGAAAGGATTTCAAGCACCTATACCATCTTCCCGCATGACGTGTCATGCGTGTCCTCTTCCGTTCCATATCGAAATCGGTTCTCCTCGCTGGCATTGTAAGCGAACAGATAAAACCTTTCATTGCGTCGGCTATTGTATATTTTATATTTTTGGGAATTGCTTTCCCGATATACCTCAAACACAAGCTCCTTAAACACTGACCAATCAACTTTGCGCAAGATGGCATAGGAGGAGCTATCAACTTCGTCAATCTTTTAGTATGTCAGATTGCGGTCGTTTCCATGTATCCTATACGTCCATAGATTATTGCGCACTTCAAACCGGTTGCCATGGCACCAATGTCAAGTCCAAGCAGCTGCATCACAGACGCGGTGAGGTGCCATGTTTAACGCCGAGCATAATATGCTCGGCGGCAAACGAGAAAAGGCTCCTGCCTCTCGAGTCAATCTTGGTGCGTCCCCATAGCATGATAATGATCATTGGAGTCACCTGCAATTTCACTGGAGCCAGTCGTCGTTAGCACTTTATCTCCAAGCCTATTGCAGTCAAGGTCACCTGCTGAGAACACGCAGGCTCCAACAAGTTTGAAGTGTCCTTGTTTACACGCAAGCAGACATGTAGATAGTTGCCATGAGCTTCTACTACGTGGACAAATGCCTAAATGTACACGATTTACTTGCTGCATAAATGTAAAGAAATACTGTAGTACCATAGTATCGCAGGGCGTAGTCACCTGAGAGACGCTTGCTAGCTCGGTGACAATCACGATAACGGAACCCCCAGTCACGACTCGACTCGCTGTTTCTCGCCGCCCGGAAAAACTTCACGTCGCAATCAAACGAAGTGAAGTTCCCCGCGGACTCGAATTCGATCGGGACGGGTGGCCGTAGTCACTGCTGCTGCGTACGGGGTCTTTCTCAAATTAATTGGAGGTCTCGTCTGGCACACAAGCAACTCAGCAGAGTGCATTCTAGTACGGAGGCCGGCCAAATCCCCTGGTCTGCGCTCGAGAGATAAGTCGCCCTCTCCAATGCGGATTGGAGCCGTAGTTCTGCGCTCTCAGTAGAGATTGCCGCTCCCTTTCCGAAGAGTCCCGCCTTTCCTCGGCCTAGCTCTCTTCACTCCTTTCTCTGAGGTCCAAAGGAGCTTAACTTGAAACTGGCCGGCATCCGGTCGGCTCCGCCGATTCTTTTCGGGGCACGGGAATGATTTCGCTTCCACGAAAACGCGCGCGCAGGTCACACAGCCTGCGAGAAGCTGTGCTTGCGGGCAAAATCCCAAAGAAGCCACTTTGCTCGTATATAAGTCCGTGCTTAAACGTACCACGTTGATTAAAAACAAAGAAGCGTAAGTATTGTTCATTGCAGCGGGGAAGAAGAATGGAGAGGGGGTTAGTGGAAGAGAGCAAAGAGCAAGGAGGGAGATTTTCCCGTCGACGATTCAGCAGAGATAATGAAGAAGAGAAGAGGATCAGTTCGCGGGCTGCGTGTCTTCTTTTCAGTGGAAGAAGGGGAACATGAAGAATGACTTTGTTTTTGTCCGCTCACCGAGCCCCGGCCAAAGGAGCGATGCCAGGAGGGGGTCACGCGGACTGCGCGCTATTGTTTTTCGTGTAGACGGCGTTGACGGGCCCTCCTTTCGCCGCAGAACAAGCTTCGTGACGAGGTGATCGAGCACCCCGTACGTTGTCGACGAATAAATCTTTCGCCGGCTGAAACAAAACACCCCGTCGTCGGCAGAGGAAGACGCGCTGCAGGTCGGTCGCACGCGCGCCCGTTGCTCATCCGGCGGCCGAGTGACCGCCGCTTGCCAGCGAGAGACCGTCTTGGCGCGGCCGGTCGTGATAAATGGCAGAGCACCGTATACCCGCGCGAAAAACACGCCCGATGCACCTGGCTCTGGGGCGAAGGCGCCCGCGCTGACCCACGCCGATGAAGGCGCCACCCTTTCCCCGCCACTGCTTTTGCTCCTTCGGCAGCGCTCTTCAAAAACGAACCCAGAGATTTCTCCAGGGCGAGCATGCCACTCCCCTTCTCCCACTTCCCTTTCACTCCCGCCTGCAGCTACGAGCAACCTCTCGGCCCCCACCGGCCACCCCCTTTCTTCCTTATCACCTCTTGTCTTGCTTTCCGAAATGCTGCTTCATGGTGCAGGAAAAATAGAGGGAGCAGTAGACCCAAGAGATTCCCCCCCTTTCACCCCATCTTCCCCCCAACACGCACACTTACCCCTGCTGCCCCGGTTTTTTTCTCCCAATGTTTCTTTTCCTAGAAACGATTCTACTGATCATCCCCGCGTTGTGTGCTTCGGCGAGACTTTAAACTCGTGAAGCGATTGAATGGATGGCAGCTTGTTCAATTTCACAAGAAGTGCAGGCCTTTCAAGCTTTTTTCATTGGGGCGTTCTAGCTTTGTACATCTGCTGTCGGCGTACGAAAAGAGAGCCCAAATAAAAAAAAAAAGCACTTCGCATCTCCACGAGAAGGCGAGAAAACAATGCATCACTTTGATTGAGAACTAGCTGCCTTACCTCCGAGGTCTGAAGATGACTTTAGGAGATATCTCCCTCTTTTTTTATGCTTCTTTGCACCCCACACAAGCTTGAAGCAACATTGTGGGGGGTTTGCTGATACAGTAGTTCTGGGATGTTACAGGTGCGTGCGGGCAAAAATTGAAAAGGAAATGAATGGGGATGGGAGTACTTAGAAATAAAAGCAGCGAGCCTGTTGCCTCTTCTATGCGTGGGATAAAAAAAAGAAAGAAAGAAAAGAAACGATAAAACAGCCGTAGATTCTGGAGATAAACCGCGAGATATCAAGACCACAAAGAAGGGCCTCCAGCTTTTAGGGAAAATGCGTTCTAGATTGAAACAATAACATTTCCCGGCAGTCTAGAGTCAGTGGCGAAATATTCTTGCATTTGAGGGCATGCGTATCACTTGAAATCGCCACCTTGACGTGAAGCGATGCTAATGCCAATGTGTTGGTTAACGCTGCATAGGTGGCCATTCTACGCGACACATTAATATTGCCTTGAAATTCCTAACAATCCCTTGGAATCTGCGGGTACAGTGGCCATATTCAGCCTTCTAGAAATAAAGGGGTATCCCCCTTACTTCTGCTCTCACTTATTTCCAATTTATGCGTGAAATAGTTGCCTATGTGAAACGACAGAGATTTTTTACAGGTACTTTGCAGCTAAAACCATGGCGTCACTTTCACCACAAGCGCTGGGCGAAAGCGATGCCTGTAAATCACAAGTCCTGCAAATGGTGCAATTGTCCTTATACTTTATGAAGAGCATTTTGATCAATATAGCAGATCTTCTGCTGACGTGAAACTCAAAACTTAACCCGTGTCCAGCTGTGTGCGACGCAAATTTAACACTCCACGACAAAAAGCAGCACAAACGCAAGTATCGAACTACAGATGTTTCTGCTGCCAATTTTTCAACGAAAGGACTTGTTTTCGCCAGGGCCGTGATGAAGACAAATGCCTTTTCGAAAACCGGGACTCCCAAAAATACCTTGCTTGAACACTGTTGATTATATTGAAGTCTCCATTCTTCTTTGAACTTCAATTTCGTTGAGGCACAGGTAAACACATGTAGAGCTTTCGTTTTATAAAGACCACCTGTGATATGCCGCGTGCATATTATCACTACAGTGTACAAACGAAAATACTTAATTCAAAAACTGTGTGAGGTACAGAGTGTAGTTTTGAACAGTCTGACTTACAGCCTTTTAACTGCGTCCACGTCGCTTGCCAGCGGCATCGAGTTCACGATTCCTCTTCTTCTTCTTCTTTTTTTTTTATAGCTTTCGAGACCAATTGCCACAGCAGGCACCGTCGGATCTCAGGAGCCATGGTTATTTTTGCGCACGCCCTATATATGAATTACCATCGCCGTCAGCGTAATCTCACCGTCGACAATTCCATCGGGTCAATGTTTGTCGCTTACTTTGTGCGCGCACGTTGTTGCGTAGAAGCCGCGAGAAATAATCGCCGAGGACCTACCGAAGAACTCGGAATGCACTAATTAGTCGAACGAAACATGTTTACCTAATTGTAACATACCAAATGTTTTACCGCCCTGTTGGATTCACCTAATCTCGCGTTGTAATAAATGATAGTGACGTTGCGCATTGCGTACAGCGTAGTTCGACACGCGTATTCTATTGGCAATTGCGTTTCTGCAGATTACGAACATACGCCAGTGAAACTAGGTTTATCGTCAAAGCCAACCGTACATTACCACTAATGCGCGTTTCTGCGGGCGCTGGCAATAGATAATCTACTTTTTACTTGAAGCATTCAGGAAAGAATTGAGGAGTACTTAAGATGGCATGTTATGTAGTGCTGGTGTTGCGCTGGTTAGGCAACGATAAAGCCTTAACCTGTGAGGCGAGCGCTTCTGATGCAATGATGGGCCAACAAAAAGCATCGATGGACTGCCGAGGAGGCTGCATGATAAGGCGCGAAGTGACAAAGACGCCAAGCACGCAGCGCTGGCATTGAGATGCTGAGATGTAGAAAAAATGCGACACGCCTCGCTTGAGCGCCGGTATAGTTTCCTACTAATAAAGTCAAATCATCAACCCGTTTGATTCGACACAGCGTACTTACACCACTTGGCTATTACCGCAGGTCACTTTATCACATTTCAGTGGACACCGGTTCACTGTGGTATTCTGGTCAACGAAAAAGCAGATGAAGCGGCACGCAAAGAAATTCAATAGCAAAATTATCGGCGAACTTATTTAACCAAATCTGATGCTTCCCAGCTGGCCAAAAGACTTGCTTCTGATGAAAAGGAGATGCTGTGGAACCTCCCGACACATCATTATGTTTTCCCTTACTCACTCGACCCACATCTCAGAACAAGACTCCTAATTCGTCGACATGTGGAAACTCTGTACCATCGTCTTCGTCTAAACACTGCCTATGGAAACAGCTTACGGTACCGCTTCGGTCAAGCGGCAAGTCCATACTGCAACAATGTGGCTCCACCGAAATTGTGGAACAATTTTTGTTTGAGTGTCGAACGTACGTCGATGAGCATGCGCTCTATGAACATTGCATGCTTTCGATAATACAAAGAACTTTATCGTTTGACCGTATCTTTGGCCCTTTAGCCTGCCTCACGCAACAGAGGCGTAGGATTAAACTTCTCTTTACATATTTAGATAGTATCGGTCAGCTCGACAAACTTTAGTTGCACCTTGAATGCACACAATGAGAGACTTCATCAGCGCACGTCCCCGCCCAAGAGACAAAAAACTCAGTGTTTTTTTTTTTTAAATTCTGTTTTAACATTTCTTGTCATTTTTTTCTCTCTCTCTTCCTGTCTTTCAGTCCCCAATCCACATCCCCACGTAGAGTAGGAAGTCAGCGATTTTTGATGCGCCGGCTAAATTCTCTGCATTTCAATAAAGAGTTCTCTCTCTGCTGGACGTGCGTTGCGAGTGGTCTATCGCGTATTGTCCCATATTTTAATCTTCATCGCATTCCAACAAATACATTGCTTTAATGCTATGGTATCCTGTCTAAGTGGCGAAACCCGCACGAATTATGTCTTTTCGTGTACGCGCATGGGTTTCTTTTTCTTCCTCTAAAGAGATCTGCTATATGCCTATCACACAGTCCATTCAGACGCGGAGGCAGCATCGAAAAGCGACACGTAATATCGTGATGTTTCGTGCAGGCATAAACTCTGAGGCTTTAGCTCATTCTTCGTATGCCATAATAGGCACTCCGATGTCTGACGACGTCTGATGTTGAGTCTGTAATCGTATTCGAGCAGAATACCCTCGGCGTTGCGTGTAATCCGCCATTGAAATACTGCCACGATTATTGCGTACGGCCGAACAAGAGACGAACGCTTTTAGAGTAGTCATCTGGGGTATTGACTTCATAATAATTTGTCAAGATATAGCGGCATGTTGCACATGTAAATGCTGGTACTTTCGCTGAAAGCTGTTTCAGTGGTCACTGAGCGATAAGAAGCAAATAATCTTTTCTGTATTTCTGTACAATGTGCCTGCGGGTATGTGCGTTCACTTCAGCGAGAAAGGCAACAAAAAAAAAAAAAGAAAGAAAAACGCACGGAAAAGTGTGCAGAACGCACGATTCCTTCTTCGTATACAAGCAGGCGTAAATATCAGACAAAAATCCCGGCCTGTTTTACCACAGATAAAAAAAAGAGAGAGAGAGAGAGGAGCTAAAAAGGGACACACAGGATGGTAAGAGGGAAAACGAGCGAAGTTCCAGAATGACGGGGACAAGGCTGTCGTCTGCGGCTTCTGGCCGCGGCTGATAATCCAGCCCATTTAGCTGGCAGCATGGCGATCGCGCAGGGCGCCGCAAATGGCGGCCAGTCGGGACGCGCATCTCTACGGTTCATCCAGAGAGTGGCTCGCGATTACCGTCACGTGTCCATATTTACGGCGTAGGGATGTTTTTCCCTTAGTCCGCCGCGCGGAGCCGTGGTAGGCTCGTTGTTAGGAGCCACCGCCCTTACCCCTGGCGCCCGCGAGGCAATGAACGGCCGCAGTCACGGATAGCGCGCACGGCCGCGAATGGCGCACACATTGTTTCCCCGCTTGCCAGATATGGAGGCCGTGGCGCAAGGGTAACGAAATTACGGTAATGAGAACCACAGTAAATGAATCAAATCTTTTCATGTCTTTCTTTCCTGCCACAGCAGTCAAGAGTGTTGCGTATAAGACGATTAGACAAGAAGCCTCGGCTGGTCTGCGGCTATTATTGTGCGTCACGTTCATCGAAGCGAAAACAGCCGAAATGGAGAAAATGTGAGCAGAGGGCAAGCGCAGCGCGGCAGTGCAGATAGCTGTGCAAAGGACTACAACGGGAACGTTATGTTTGTTGATGACAACAATGAGGTGCATTGTTTACATGCCCTATGCTCTAATATAAGAAAATGTAAAGTTCACCATTTCTTTATCCAAAACGACCATCGCTGATAGATTGACACTTCAATTAACCCACGGCTGCCCATATGAGAGCAATAGGTAGATCACCAAAAATATGATCAGCTTGACGCGTTGAATAATGATTGGTCTTGACGGATAGTTGCATTGCTGCATGATAACGCGCGGATGTATTGCTGCGACATCTTAGAGCGTCAATAGATGTCTCCCTAAGACTACGCATACGAATGACTTGGTTTTCACTAGATTCCATGACGACCACAAATCAGTCAAGATCGTCTATTAATTTACACGCAATATATACATAATGCCTGATGCTTTACTTTGAGGCATCACGTCTGATGCGTTTTGTTGAACATGTTTGTCATTTTGTTCGTCAGTTGGCGCAAGCCGTTTAGCGTTACGCCAGCATGTCTGTCGACGATGACTACTATACTGCAGTTTTTCAACGCGTTCATAATTCATACTTGGCAAAATCGAATATGTATAGCGTGCGCAGCAGCAGTATCACTTTTAACCTTCTTTTCTGTCTGCACTCATCCCTTTCTGTGCGTCACATTGAAGGCTGGCAAATGAGATGGCAACAGTTTTCTCATGGTCGTAATATATAGTCGCTTGGTCGTTGTTGCGGCCGTGTGTAGGGACCACTTGAGGCAGAAAAGTAAAAAAAAAAGTAAAAATGAACACAAGACCCCGGGAAAACACTCCGCCTGGTTGGTTTATATAGGGTGCCGGTCATGTAACGCGACGAGCATTTCAGGCGGGCGTGTAGCCATTTTAGCGTTGACAGACGGCGCGTAAACGACCATAAATCACGCGACCCCTGCACCATGCAACGCGGAGGGGGCGCTGCAGAAACGGCAATAAAACACGGCTTACCTCCATATTCTCTCGGCCGGCACGAAATGGGGCATATACACTATACGCGAGTGATGTGTGGCCCGTTTCCTTGGGAGAAAGCTCTTCCTCTCACCAGAGGAGAGAGAAGGGAAAAGAAAGCCCGTTCCGGGCAGCGCGTGTTAACGCTCTCCCTCCCAGTGATGCGCGTTCAATTGGTTGCGCCGCGCGCACGCATGGCTGTGCCTCATCGCTGCCTGCAATCCGCGCCGTTTATCATCGCCAGTGATTCAGCGTGTCACCGCGCAGCGCTCAAAGGCCAAGCCTGACAAATAGTGGCGAGTGCAAACACCTCATCGCTGCGCGCAGAGCCGGATTGCCCTCCCCCTTTTCTATATACTCCCCTTCTATATGCCCAAGATGTGAGTGGCCGATTAGTTTTCATTATACACGGATAAGAAACACACGCGCGTGATGCGCGCCACTCGCAATTCTTCAAGACTGATGCCTCCTCTTCACTTTTTTTTTTAACTCACAGCATCGTATTGTTTTTGAGCGACCATTTTGGTATCTTGTGCAGCGCAGAGCCTGACGCGTTCTTCAGCAGAAAGAAGAAGCAGAAGGTTGTCAAAGCCAAAGCTTTCTTTTTTCCTTTCTTTTTTCGTTTCTGAAAGCGTTGCAGACGCACTGGCGCAGTTCTTTAAGATATTCTCTTGATTGAGTGACCGCTGTCTTCTGATTTGGAACGCCTCCTAGCATTCCATTAGCGTGACCATGTCGTCGAAGTAAACAATCAAAGTAGCCCCCAAAAATGGCGGTTTATCTCGTGCTTGCAAGCGTGAATATTATATTCTTGAAATAGCCATCATACATTCTTGTGTAGTATACATCACGTCGTTTCATACTTTGAACCACATGCCTACGGGCTTGCATGGCAACTGGGAACAGAGATTGAGGTTTAATGTATGGGAAGTCGTTTATTTCTGCAACACATTAAGGAGCCCGGGCAGCGTCACGGGTGGAGGGAATGTGGTGGATGAATAGAAGTGAGCGGAAAGGAAAATCAACCTTTTCAAGATACGAGCACCCAAACCACCGAGCGTCAGGGCTGGGTGCCTCCTTCCCCATTAAATTCCGGTGAGTGTCCGGCGGCCCCGGGTGGAACTGCATGGGAATCGAATCTAGTGCCACCCGCATTGGAAACGGATTCTCTGACCACCGTTGCGGTTTCGCAACAGTTTTCCAATGTTGAGGAGGACAATGAACGCCACCGAGAGAAAGGGAAAGAAGGTAGACAGGGACGTCAACTAGGCTGTACAGTTTGCTACCCCATCCGTAGGTAGTGGGATGGAGAGAAAATGAGGGAGAGGTGACATGAGTGCAGATCATTCACAAGAACGTTGCAGCGATCTGCGTTAGGGTACGATTCTTATCGGTTTTGACTGCTGCTCGTGCGTGGCTTTCAGGCGTTAGCCAGAGTATCAATTAGTCTGTAGCCTATAGCGCTGTACCCGAACACTGCCCGCTAGAACGGCGAGAGCAGTAAACGTTTGGCAGGTTGGCGGAGCCGATGGCGTGTTGCAAGACGGCGATATTGGCGACGGGCAATGCCGGCGGCATGCCACCGCTTGCACTATTAGGAACAAGCCACGTTGCCTCAGGACGCCTTTTCGTTACCTTACTTGATGAATAACCAACAACGCAGCGACGTGTCCCGTAATCAGGGCATAAAAAAAACATATTTTCGCGACCACCGTGCGAGATTGATCGCGAGATTTATCGAACACGGAATACCCCGGATGTAGATGGCGCACCATCCATTGTGAGCTTTGCTCGTAGGCGACGCCTTACGGATGGTTTTGGTCTGTTGTGAGGCTGCATTCCCCGAACTCTTAAAATAGTTGCGGTACTCGTTCACTCTGCGCAAGTCAAATGACAGCAGCGATTGTGGCGTCAAATCTTGAACAGTACTTTGTAGCCAAAGCAACAAATACTCATGGATTATGAGACGAGTGGCGGGGCGCGATTTGTTCCCTTAGCTGCACGCACAATGCCAGCGCTTGCTTTTCGAGCGAAAAATGGGCGTGAAAAGCAAAAACAGCCACTAGCCAAAGAGTCGGGCTGTCACACCTCCCCTGTGAAGGTGTATGTTGAGTGATACTTGTGTGACGTTACAAACAAACAAACAAACAAACAAACAAACAAACAAACAAACAAACAAAGCTTACAAATTTTCCTAGGCGTTCATGTTCTGGGCCGGTATTCTGTGGCGATGCGCGTTATGCCCGATTCGTCAATGTTCATGAAAATTCTCAATGTTCGATACGCATCGCCAGCCTCTTCAATTTTTTTATCGCACGTTTGTCTATGCATTATTGTATCTAGTCCAAAAGAATACAAGTCACTCACCGCTTAATTCCTTCCCTGGTGCTGGGTAACGTTGAGTTCATGCGTAATGCCGTATACCGCCCTGACGTTAAAAGTGGGCAGACAACTTTCACGTATGCGAGAATGAACCAAAGCCCACAGAAACAAAGGCCAAGCAATGTTAGTACTACAAAAGAGTGGTATCGGTGTCATAAACGCAAAAAAAAAATAGTAATAATAAAATAGAGAGAGAAAGAGAGAGAAAGGTTGCGTCTACGAAACGCGAATTTGAATTAAAGCTGAGGAAACAGGATGGACCACGCCGGACCGGAATCGACGTCCTGCATTGGGAAACGGCCGGATGCCGCAATATGAGAACCCGCAAGCTAGAACATCTCCACTTGCACTTGCCGCAATGCCGCGGACATTAAAGCCCGACAATTGCCGAGTTTAGATGAAAGTTGACGGTTGCCTCATTAGCGACGAGAGTAATCTTGCGCGTGACGACGGGGATTTGCGGTGGCTACTGCAGCGGCAAGCCTAATTAAGTCGAGGGATTAGGCGTCTTTCCCCGCAACTCTGTAGCTCGTTCCGCCATGCTACGCCACTGTGTACACCTGACTCGATCACTTATAGCTGTCCGCTCGCCGTACCACGCCTAGAAAACGTTGCCATTAAAGGTGAAGTCAATTAGCTTTGACTAATTACCGTTACTACGGCACAGCAAATAAAAAAATAACCTTCAGTTAATAAACATAAATTAGTATGACCTAAGCGAAAGTCTAATGACACGTGAAAACTGCTAGGAAAAAAGAAAAAGGGTCTGTGAGCTTTGGTTTGACAGAAATAAGCGTTTATGCGCGCGATCAATTTATCGATCTCTGTGTTCGGGACATTGTGGCCGGCGCGGTTTTCGCGGGAAAAGAGACGAAGTAGACGGATCGCGGGCGGGGAAGGCAGGCCGTAGAAAGAATGGAGAGCGAGCGTAATTAACAAGATCGTGTTCGCGGTGAAAGTCAGCCGGTCTCATGAATATCCAACGCGCACCTCGTTTCCTGCGTACCGTCCCCTGCTCTTATTCCGCGCTCCGTCTCGATCTGCGATTGTTCCTTTCCTTTCTTTTTTCTGTTTTTCTTCTTCATCGTCCCGCTCTTCATCGCTTTGTGGCTTTTGTTCCGCTAATTGTCTTCAGACACGCGGAGGCTGCATGCGGATTCGCGTGTATCGTCCTCATGAAACGCTAGCGCTGACTTTACCGTTTACTGCTGCTGCTGCTGCTGCACCGTTTTCTTCCGTTCTTTAATTCTCTTAAAGTGGACGTTTTGTACGAGCGACACGAGAGTGCTGCGGAAGAGCATTCATGTGTTCACTGCAGCGGCGCTTATTTGCGGCGTATAAGCTGTTCGAGTGGGATAAAGTTAAAGTGTTCTTGTGGTAACAACCTTCAATGGGACAGGCAAACAATTTTTAATTGCCTATTTTCTTTTTTTCTTTTTTTTTTGTGGCTCAACAAAGAAACTCATACTCGTAAGTGCTCATACCCTTGCTGGTTACTTCCAAGAGAACGTGAATATTTTGTAGAACACCCCATTAAATAGTAGGTGCCCCGATGTCAGCATATCAGTGAGTACAATGCCGAAAGTTAGCCCCGCAAAGTTGGGGAGATAGATCAATGAGCTGCTTTCGCAGGAGTGAGCGAAGCGTTCATTAACAATTCGTATTCTAAAGATTTGAGCCATTTCTGACACTCACACAAAAGGAGAAAGCTGCTGCTTCAAGTGTGCGTTACTGTACGGATATTTCATTAATTTCTGAGAGCTTCTTTATCGCCTGAGCTTGCACGCCTATGTATGATGGCTTGCCTCCGGCGTGCTTGTTCCGTTGCAGCGATAAGCCAAGAGCCAACTTATCCGAAACAAATGGAATGCATGGGAAAGGCGGAGCATCCATACGAACAAGCACCTCGCGATGTTTCTACGAACGATGGCTGCGCACGTCGCCACCGAAATGAGAACGATGAGGTCCGCTCATAAGTATGGTCTAATTACGTCATGCGAATGCAGCGCCCGTTCCCTACTCACATCGAAGATGCAGGAGCGCACTGGAAAAAAGAACTAGATAACTAAGAATAAAAAGAAATGCACTGCATTTAAACATCCATAAAAATGACCCGTGCGCTAATGGAATGCCACCTGATAGGACACCCTATTTTTTTGCACGTTGTTGCCTCGAAGGGCGCCAGACGTCATTTTTTCGGGACTGATCGTGAAAAATTAAAAAGAAAGAAGATATATATGTCCCAGTTTGATGAGGAGAACACGGTTCGTTGCAGTCAGTACGAGACACGATCTTTCCATTAGCAGGGCTATCTCCATTCATGTTCTGAACGGTTGCCTGTCCCTTGAACGACAATGGCGTATGTATAAACAGCGATCGTTTTGTGCTTTTCGCGCTGCTCCGGATAACGGCGCGGGTAACAGCGCGTTGCCGACGTTTCTGCGAATGTAAACGTGTATGTATAAAACAAAAAAATGTGTTTACTACTTCGCAGGGCTTTGTTTGCACAGAAGTATGAGGGAAACTTTTTCCAAGCCGCACGGAGGAAACTCCGTTATCCAATCTCCGTAAGTTAGGGAAATATTAAAATGGTTTAGTTATTCCAGTGGAGTTACGCAGAAAAAGAACTACGACTTAATGGTTATTTTTACAGGAGCGATATTAGCACGCTGTAAACGGCGCTTTTCAATCTTGTATAGTTTTGCGGCGGACGGCACTCTTTAGTTCGTTCTCACATAATTAAGATGGCATTCGTGTATCGAGAAACACAGTTTGATAATTTGTCAGGGGTGCACAAGTTCTGACGCACACCGTAGTATAATCACGTAATTCTTCTGGCGCTCAACGTGCAACTACGTCGTTGGGCTTTTCGGTCCAGTACTCGCACTCGGCAACTTCAGTAACATCAACACACTGACCGAATGCTGGTGGTTTGAAAGCACTGCGGCACTTTATGATAACCGCATATATCATCAAGCAACATTTCTTTTGGTGAGTGAAAAAAAAAGCGTTGCTGAGGCACAGTGTCCAGGGTCGGCGCCAAGATAGTTTGGATGGGGGCGGGGGCAGCCACGACACGTGAGTCCCTTCAAGGGGGGCAGGGAGCAGGGAACTTATGCGTTGCGTTTTGACTATGCTTGATGTTAATGGGGGGAGGGGGCAGGCGAGAATTCGGGGGGGGGGGGGGGGGCGTAACTTACGTTTAGGCCAGCCCTTGGCCATCCTGACCGACAAATAGCTGCGTATGTCGCTGGCTAAACGCAGCCAAGTACGACAGAGAGTTAGGTGGGGCGATGAGATTGAAGAGTTTGTAGGCACAAAATGCAACCAGCTCGCTCAAGACAGGGTAAACTGGAGATGATTGGGAGAGGCCTTCATCCTGCAGTGCCGATAAAAATCGCCGATAAAATCGGCTGCTGCTGCTGATTATGATGATCACCGCAGATATGGCTTGTCTGGCGGGCGCGCGCGATTCTATCAGTCCTGATTTTTTTTTTATCAACGCACAAGAAAATTGCCACTTACAGGTTATTGCGGCCACGAATTGAAGTGGCTGTTCGAGAAAGAGAGAGAAATAACTTTATTCAAAGTCCGTAGTTTTGGCGGCAAACAGCCCTTGGGCCCTGGCCGGCGTCTCCGGCCAGCTCGATGACCAAGAGTTGGTCTTCCGGTCCGTATTGAACAGTACAGGCTCCCACTAGCTATTATGCGGCCCTATCGGGTTGCCTGAGGGCAGGCCCTGTCATGTGTCTGGACAAGAAATAAGAAAAAAGAATGGTTTATCTTTTATTCTGCCCATATGCCTGTGCACCAGCGACGACTATAGGTATCTTGATTACAGACATGTAAATTTATCTAAAGTATACCTTGTTGTTAGAGTAGACGTCACTTTTCGCGCCTGATTTATTTCTGTTTCTCCTGTATTCCAACACTTCTTTTTTTTTTCTTTCTTTCTGAGGTCTCAAGCCACATAGGCAGTGTTTGCTTTGCGCATGTAGCGATTCACTTGCTCTGAAGCGCATTTACTTTAATTCTTGAAACTTTACAACGGCGGCAGCAACACCGTTGCCTGACACTGTCAAGAAGTTTTAGCTGCTCGGAAAATTGAAAAGAAACGTCAAGTAATTACACTCGCATGCAGTACATGATCACTGTGTTACACTTTTGCTCCGGCAACGAAGACGCGGCCATAACACAGTTACACTCTTCGAGCCGGTCGAGCGGGATGCGAAGCGACGTTCCTGTAAAGCGATCTCGGCCGTCTCGAACAAGATTGAGGAGAACGACAGGCCGTCGGTGGCAAGCGCATGAGCTAGATTAGTAGCTCCGACGTCGGGGAAGATTAGCACTTCACGGAAGGTGAGGTTAAGCAGTGTAGAGGTGGGGCTCGGGTGGCATGAAGGTATCGCGCTTTGCCGTAGCTCAAACCCCCGGGCTGCGCGCGCCCTGCATGGACCGTCCAGATCGGCTCAGGCGCCGGAGATTGAGTCTGGGGTCAACATCGGCGATTGGTTTTCGCAACTCCCCACCCCTCCAACCCAAACTCGGGGCTCCGTTCCACGGTCCTGTATACGTCGACGATGTATACGTTGAGCAAATAGTTTCGATTGCGGTGTGATAACAGAACCGCGAGAGACAGCGAGGGGCCCATCCCGTACCGCACCGCGGGGCCGAAGATTGCGGCCTTCCCTGTGTTTACCAACGGGGTGGCGGCGGCTGTGGCCGCGACTGCTGGATGCGCTGTCGTGGAGTGATAACGACAAATAGGGAATGTTTTCGCGGGGTTGATCGGGAGGCCTCGCTGCGTGTTTGTCGCTGCTGCGTATACCACGCCCCCGCCATTCAGGATAGCGAGTGGGAGCAGGGGCATTCATGCCGACGGCCGGAAAAATAGCCACGTATACCACACCCGTCGCGCGTGACCTTAGCAAAGCTCTCTTGACTCTAAGTCCGCTATGTCTCAAGCCTGTAAGCGTGATGGCATGACGAGCACAGAAGAATATAAAATACGTACATTGCTGACAAAATGCAAGTCTCACTTAGCGTTGCCACACCGATTCCTGCCAACGTTGAAGCGAGCGTATTTCGTTGCGACACGTAAAATGGGCACTCACAAAATAGGTGTGCTGTTGTTTCATGCACTTGGCAGCGCTCACAGTTCGGGCTGTCCGCACGGCGGATGAGGTGTGCATAGCGGCGAGTGAATGCAACTTTACACACGAATCTGGTGCAGCGGACTAGCTTTGCCTCGGTTCCTTCTAGCCGGGAGGCGAAAAGTCATTTCAGGATCTGTTTCCCGCAGACGCGGACAAAGTCAACAGCTGCTGTCAAGGCTGTTATAGTTCTTCTGAATAGTACCGGACTTGACACCAGACTCTAGCGAAACCCTATGGTACACGGTTATTGTAGACACGCATGACTTTTTCCTCTCCACATCATCACCCCTCATCACTCCTTTTATTGCGATAGCAGTTGACAGTCTCGACGGGATTTTGCCGTCGCCGTCGCCGTCATGTCCCTCCCGAATGAAGTCCAAATGGATAAGATCCCCCCGCGCATCGTATGTTCTACCGCGGGTAAAAGCGCGCGAGCGGGGGCGACGAACGCAGCCGAAGCAGAGATCAAACCAGCCGGCCCATTTCCGTCGCTGGGAGGGTGCATGCGATAACATCACGCCGCTCGGGAGGCCTGCCGTCGAAGCAGACAGGAAACGCCCCGCCCGTTTTTAACAAGCCTGAAAAGACGCGAGGGGGAGGGGGGTGTCGCGTGAGCAGCAACCTTGAACTTTGAATCTAAGGGCGCGGTCGCGATCGCTGGGGCGCGTACTATCTCGACAGCCATCACAGCGGGCGGCTCGTATACCCTTCTACGTGCTGCGCTCTCAACGCAGAGTGACTATGCGGAGAGCATCTCTCCCTGGAGCGGCCGTATGCTCTTACACCAGCGTTTTGTAGTTACGCGAGATCGGATACAAAACAGTTAGCTGCCAGCCTCACTTCGTATAACACTGCAGTTTGTTGCTATCGCATCATTAATTGCTTCACCCTTGCGCTGAAACAGTGATTTTTCCTTTCCCCTTTTCCCCTGTGCAGAGTAGCAGGCTAGAGCGCACTAGCTCGGGCCGACCTCTCTGCCTTTTAATAAGTTCTGTCTGTCTATGAAATTCGGAGAAGACGCGAAAGGCTGTTTTCTTGCAGATCGAAGCTCCATTTATGAGTAATGCCGCCAGCTCTTTCTCACATGCTCGGATGTTATGTCGCGCCATCGCATCGGGTGGCAAATTCATGAGCACTCTCGCGTTCGGGACAAACAAATCGATCGAAAGCCCGAAGATGCGCATAAGAAAAGTATTCCCGCGGCACTTCTTCTTGGTGTAACACTGTTAAAAGCTCGAGCCTCATTCAAAAGTGCCGCCGTTCCTCAAGAAATGAGTCACATTATGCCTCTTCCGACGTTCATTTTCGTTCGTGTTTTCATCTCTATTTCTCTCTCTTCCTCACTCTCAATTTATGCGTCTACTTATTAACTGAACGTAGCACCATTCCTGTTAAGATGAATCGCGACTTTTGAAAGTTTTATGCGTTCATCGCGAAAGGGTGAACGACAGTCACAGTGCCGCAATTCGGGCTAAATTGAAGAATCAAGAACGCATTCTAAGAGCCTTCAGCGAAGAAAGTTTGGGTGAATCAGTGAGTGCACGAAAGGAAATGCGAAAGTTACGTTGTGCGAAAACGAAACAAACGAAAGCAAATAGAAGAAACTGGAAACGGTCCATTCTTCGAGAGCTGCGCCTGAGAGAGGAATGCGTAGTCGCGCCGGCGCGTCCGTTGGCTCCCGACAAGTCGCCAAACGAAAGGAAAGGAGCAAAGCCGAGAGAAGGAAACGCCATCCCGCTCAGAGTGACCACGCCACAGGATCCCAGAAGCAGCGGCGAGCTGACGTGGCGTGAAACAAAAGAAGGCCGGTCCGTTGGCGTCTTACTCTCCCGGCGGCAGAGGATTGCTATACGGCCGGAGATCTCCGATTGCTGTCGAGATGCCACCATTTCGGTCATCCCGTGGATGCCATGCAGTGTAACGGGAGCGCCGCTCTAATTAGCGCCGCTCGGCTCGTGTTTCCCGGCGAAACCCGACAATAGAGGACGCCGGCTGCGCGAGAGATAGCGAGTATTTGCGAGCGCCTGACTTCAACGCACGACTGCGAGTGAAAAAAAGAAAAGAATATAAACGACGCAGCCATAGACGTCCTCGAACGGGCCGAGCGGAGTGTCGAATGCATTCAGTTTGAATTTGTAGGCGCAAGGAAAAAAAGCAAAAAAAAAAAAAAGAAATAGGGGGCAATGGGGCGGAGAATCGGAGGCAAGCATGACGCCGCTCCCGCTAAATCGGAACGATTTCGTTCGCTGCTTTTGTTGAATGCTTCTATTTTTTTTTTTTTTCACTCGGCTCTAAGCTTGAGTTGGCAGCAGAAGGTGGTTGAAGCAGAACTCCGGCGTTAGTTTACACCGGAAAGTAAACAAAGTTGCAGTACTAAAGCGAAAGAACGGCGTGAACTACTCGAGATAGGAAATATGCTGCGTGGAGCAGCTAAGCGTAAATACCGTGCTTCGAGAGCGCGCGTGTGTGTGTGCGTGCGTGTTTGTTTACTTGTATGTGTTTGCTTTGGAAGTGTCGAAAACCCCGAAAACATGGAAAACAGCATGTACATGCCAGTGGGAACCGTACCATTATTGGATCTCTACTGCATAAATTGTACTGCTCTTGCCTATAGTCCATTGCAACGTGCACGAGAAGCATGGGCAGCAGTGACTATGTTAGTGCAGAACGAAATAGGCAACGAACTATTTTAGAGCAGTGAAGTAACGTAGTGAGTTACTGTGTACCTAAAAAATTGAGTAATGTAACTTTATCGAGGGAATAGTCTTTCAAAATTACTACTTTATCACGCGTCTTCGTGAAATACATCTGCATTGTCCAAGCTATGTACATATACGTTAATAAAGCTTCTTAAAGCCGATTAGACTTCAAGCCTCAACTCCGATTGACAAGACTCATTCAGAGGATCCATTTATACCGATTACGAAGGTGATGGCCAGCTTCGAGCCCACTGTGTTCCGATAATGCGCCTCAGTTCTCCTTTGTTCTTTCCAGAGTGAATAATGCGCCGATGGGATAGAGCTGGTAAATTAACTACTTGCGCTCGTATTTTTGTATTTTCGAAAATGCTGACAGCTTCCGTGTCGGCCGTGGAGAGAGAGGGGAGAGAACACTGTTCTTTCTTTTTAAAGGGGCTCCGGACAAAGTGCCAGAGTGTCAGTGACCGACCTCCCTTCAGGGCGTAAGGAGAGTAAAGGGGCACCAGTGATGGCGATCATGATGGCATTGATGATGGTGAGGATGTTTCTAATTAGTTAACTGTGCGGGTATAAGATAAGAACTGGCATTATGATAATGACATTATGATAACGGCATTAGGATAACGAGAAATATAAGGAAACATTAGAAACAAACCGTTCATGGATGCAATAAAAATATGCTGTTCCTCCAGGAGCAGGCAACTTTTACACGACTCCGCTTGTGCTACTTAAATAAGCTGTTGTGCAAGTCAGTTTTGCCCAACACAAGAAGCAAGAAAAAAAAAAAAAGAAATATTGTGAGGTACAGCGACAGATATAGGTGAAGGGTAAACAGGGGGTCTTACCCTCAGATTTGACTTAATTCGTCTTTATGGTATCTTATAACTTCACGCAGAAGACTCAGTCGTGGGAAAATAGCATAAAATGATTGATACAGAGCCACAGTAGAATTCACCGTAAGAGGCGCAGGGGGAGGTAGGAAAGCAAAGGAAGTTGCGCTTTAAGAACATTACCGATTGTTCTAAAAAATATTCCTCACATTTTCCCTTTCCACATTGTACAGGCGTGTGCGGGACTCCCCGCTAACGATACAGTGACGCCAAAACCCGGAGGAATAGACAGATATGCTAGGTTCCCATGCTACACCTTATTGTCTGTATTACGATGTCATTATCAGGAATGCACGACCTGTACAATCGGCTCGCGTTAAACATGAATATTCTTGCCAAGGCGTGTGTCGTGCGTTGGTGTAAGGAATTAGACCCGTCAAGCGATCACCGTTGACTACGCAATATCCGCGATCAGTCCAGTTTACAGCGTCTCCGGATTCAGCCCAGTTTTAATTACACCACATCCCATATCAGCCGAGAACAGACGTTACCAGGGGCCTTAGTTCGCTCGCTCACCCAAGACCCAATCTTCGCGGCGAAGTCCGAGTGTCTCGAAGTGCCGTCTCCGTAGACTCGACCCTTTAATCATACCCAAAATTCCACCGCATCTCTCCCACTGTTGCGCAACTTTACTGCGCCGCTTTTGGTCATGGGTGGCTTCCGCGAAAGTGCACTTTTTTTCTTATTGGATTGTCAGACACCACCAGCTGTGACTCCTGCCACGTAGCGGAGACGATAGAACATGTATCGTGTTTTTCTGACCATTTTAACGTCGAAAACAATGCTCCTCGAAGTGTTTTAAATGCTAGATAATAGACCAGTTTCAGAGTAGAAGATGGTTGGACGATGGCCCGCGTAGCAGGCTTGGAAAGCGACGCGGACGTTGCTACTATTCGCGAAATAAACTGACTTCAGCGATCAATTGTAGACATAACGGACACACGTGTGGACAGCACCTACTTCCCTTCGTTTCATTTGCTTTTAACCCTTAAACCCACCTCCACCTGCGTAGGGTAGCAAACCGGACGCGCTTCTCTCGATTATATCTGTTTTATCATCCGCTTCAAACGAACTGCTGATCCCGGTGATAACGTTGCCGGAGTGTCGCTAGGACTTCCAACGACAATTGGTGGATAACCCCTGCATTATGTCGGCCTTTAGGGAGAGGCAAGCAAGGAACTGTGCGCTGGCATCAGTGACCAATTCGCTCGTCATTCAGTATTACCGATAAAGGAGTCATCGCCAAATACATACAGGAATTTTCTGTCAACGATGTTCTCCTGAGAACCGAATAATAATTGTTGGGTTTTAACGTCCCAAAACCACCATGTGACGTTAATAGACGCCGTAGTGGAGGGCTCCGGAAATTTCGACCACATGGGGTTCTTTAGCGTGGACCTAAAATCGAAGTACACGGGTCTCTAGCATTTTCGCCTCCATCGAAAATGCGGCCGCCGCGGCCGGAATTCGATCCCGCGACCTTCGGGTCAGCAGTCGAGCACCTAACCACAAGACCACCGTGGCGGGTAACATTGCATCACACAGACTTGTTTGGTGAACACTAACGCAAAGACGGCGACTATACGCATTAGGTTATCACAGCGTCATCTACGGCTCTAAATCGATGATTGCTGCGATATGCTGATAAAGTGAAAAATTATCAAGAAGCTTCCTGCGACGCCAAGTTATATGCTGTTCCTCCAGAAGGAGGGACCTTTCACACGTCTCCGCTTGTGCTGTTTAAATAAGCTGCGATCACTTTGAAAAAAGAAAATCTACAAGGTAACTGAAATGTAAACAGCTTTAATATAAGTGCAATGTCGTTAACTTGCATAGCAACGGTAATTTAGCAATGTACAGCTAGTACGCTTGACTTTATCCGTTAATCCTCGTACAATATCCAATCACGGCCAGGACATATTCAAGGATTCGCCGAGCAACAACTAAGCAGTTATTGACTGACCCAGAATGTCAAAATCAACCCGAAACCATCCGCTACGGTGCCCTCATAACCCAATGACGTTCAATGCTGCCGCTTGATTAAGAAAATGTGGTGGCCAAGTTGCGCCCCCTTTTTTTTTCGAGTAAGTTCCAGTGCTTAACGCTGACTAAAGGCATCATTGTATCGAGCACTGAGGCAACCTCAAAAGTGGCGGCTCAGAAGAACAAGTTTATGTGCCCACGAAGCCAGGATGAAGTGGGCATTATTCAGGATTGAATGGGAAATGGCAGACGTGCAACTATTCAGAGAACGTATGCTCGGATGCAAATGTTGTTCTTCGCTACTAATGGCTCCTGTGCGCTTTTTCTTCTTTTACTCCTTTCAAAAAATAAACTGTACTGATTTTAATGTTTTGTTTCATTCTATAGTTTATCGCGTTATAAATACATAATGATCTGCTGCAGTTACCGGAATACTCGACACCGCGGAGAATAATATTAAACTCCGATGAGAACAACACTGTTTGTTTTTAATGCAAGTTAGATTTGCATATTCATCATGCAGTATGCAATTTGTTGGTGTGTGCGACGCCTCTAAATGGATATTCGGCGATTCCCAAACGCCATGCCTTACCACAGTAAGAGTTGAGATTTTGCGATCTTCGTTACGAAATGCAGTTAAGAACGCGCTGCAATTTTCTTTTTCTCTGCTTTCTTCAACCGAAAACGTGCGCAACTGGATGCCGCGCGAGTGCGAGAAAACGAAAAAAAAAGAGGAAACAATCCTTCTGATCTCTACATAGCTTTATCGCTCGGCTCCTCTTTACGGTAAAGCTTACTTTTTGAGCATTAAAAACAAGTGAGACATTATTTATGACTTCGCATGCATTATTCAGGTCATGCACTTCATACCAAGACACGTTCCATGACGAAACAGGCCCTCTCGCGTTGCTCAATACTTACCGGCGGGAAGACGTGCTTCGAGCACTCCGCCTGGCTCACTTTTAGCGGCGCTCTTAAAAGAAACGCGCATGCCATACGCGCCCCAGTTCTTCGCTCCTTGCTCGGAGTGCTCTCTCGTTGTGCGTTTATTTTACATCCCGCCAGTGTCTGCGGGGGCCAAGCAGCCCGGCGAGCGAACCCAAATGAGAAGAAGCCAGTCGATCGCTCGGTTTGCTCTTTCCTCTTGCTCCAGCGGCTTGTACGTCCCGGCCAACGCGTCCGTACGGCGCTCGCAGCATATTGATGCGGCAGGCCGAGACAAGAAATGCGGGGGAGAAGCGAGAGTGGAGTGGAAACGAGATTAATGAATATTTGCACCGGATCTCCCCGACCGGGCGCCTTTGCTGGCGAGTTCGAGGCAACTCGGATCAATAAAGCCGGCGTTGTCGGGAGATGGCGCTGTCGTATTGTATCATCGGGGCCCGATTTAAGGCCCCAGCGCGCGACATGTGCACTTGGCAGATGGCAGCCGAGTGGACCGCGAGGCGGGGCTCCGAGTGGGGAGGCCCACAAAGGAGGTAGCGAACACTTACAATGGAACTTCCGCAGAGGACGAAACGAATGAGTGGCAGCTTGATCAATTCCTGCAAATCCAATAAGTGTCTTACTCTCCGGGTGTGTCTTCCGGCCAGCCTAGATTGGGCGGGGGCCTCCGGCAGGCGCACTGCGCGAAGATGTCGCCGCCAATCCTGGTCTCGGCGCATGATTTTCTGAGAAGATCGCGAGTCATTTGCATCCAGGCTCCGGATGTATTTGGTGACTCATTCAAAGGAGAACAACACCAGTTTATTGTTCGCAGCAACACGGGGAGCTGCGCTCTTTGGCAGGAGCGGGGTAGTGAGAGAGAGACAGCAATTTTTAATGATATTCCCGGAGATGTTAGTTTGGTTTATAGCCTGGCTTGCTACTCCAGGCTGCGGGTGATGACTATCATACGTATAACGATCACATATACACACAAGTAATACGTACAGTCACAAACACACATATATACAAAAAAAGAGTCGTTCGTAAAGTTTCGTTAAGGCGAGTAGTCCTCAAAAACACCAACAGCGCCTTTGTGTTGCGCATGGCACAAGCGCTGCTTTGCCACGGGCCGAGAAGAGGCCCCAGCTCCAAGCTCAAGCCGCGCTACAAATGAAGTGCTGCCTTCAGAATAGTACAACTAGCATCCGGCTTTTAAAGATTTTGTAAGTGAGGAAGGTGCCCTTTCTTAAGTAAAGAAGCGTGTGCGCTGTACGTCCAGAACAATTGCTCAACAAGGGGTAAAGTGTTAACCGATGATCTATTATGGTGCCAGAACAGATAAATTGCGTGTCTAAATCGAGATATTTACGTAGTTGGTGCCCGAAACCTAGGTTCGCCCACACAGTGGATCGATGTTAGTGATTTATTTAGACAGTCGAACATGGACGCTTTTAGATCTTAAGTCACTTTATGACATTTTAAATAGTTGCATTATTTAGCGAGTCGGTCGGAAAACTGCGCGTGAAGGCAAACAACCCATTTGTACTCACCTTGGACCCAACACTCACAAGGGGAAACACATTGAAAGCGCAACACAAGGTACACAAGGAGGGCCGAGAAGGCGATTCGCATATGGAATGCTAGCAAGGGAATGAACGTAATGTTATATACGTGTACGTCGTCCTGAACCGTACTGCAGCAACAGCGCAAACAGCGCAAACAGCACGCCGACCGCCTATAGCGGCATGAATATCTCGCTAATTTCTCATACAGGGAGGTCCCGCTTAAAGTTTTCGTTCTTTCTTATACTGCAGAGTAGACAGATGTTTCCACAAGAATCTCATTGCACTTGAAGAAGGCAGGACGATCTACAGAAGCATGTAAGTTAACTTGCAATTTAAAGATTATTAATAAGCCAGAAGGAGGGTCGCTCGAAAAAGCACTGTTTGTTTTTCTTTTTGTTCTTGCGAAAGCGGACTTTGTGAAGTGCGGCTGTGGGTATACCATTGATGAGTTGGCACATTTAATCGCAGTCGATTTCTTTCAAACACATCAAGGCAGGGTGAAGAAAAACAAACAACAACGTTTTTCTTTTCATCAAGGCACGTTATGCGAAGCCACTTTATGACAATAGAGCCGATAATGGCAACGTGATAAAAGGCGCCGGAATACAAGCACTTGCCGCCACTTGATTGCCAGTCGCATTCAAATTACCGAGTGAACGAGATAGAGTGCTGCACTTCTCGTCCAAGAAACAGTTGCGCGAGAAAAACACAATACAGGCGGAACATGAAGGAACCAAAGAAAAATGTTAGAATTATCCGAAGTATCGGCTTAAAAGGATAAAAGTCCTGGCAGATACCACGCATTGTGGGAATCGATTTCATGCCAAGCAGTCAGCGAGTAGCTACTTATACCGCACTTCGCGCCAAGTCTTAAGAGGTGGGTCGACGTCTTCGTGTAATTTGAGTGGTTGTGGGCACATCGTGGCCTTACCAGGCACGTTGACTATACTGGCATCTAAAGGGTATCTCATTGCCTGACGTAACGCTGGCACTCACGTTACAGCACAGACGTGACTTCCATCGAAACGAAGTGTAAGCAGCGTTCGTTGGCGTATTCCGGCGGGGATGAGCAACGCTAGACTATAGCTTGTTGAGTCAGGAGTACAAGTTCGCCGCGGTGGTACAGTGGTTACGGTGCTCGACTGCTGATCCGAAGGTCGCGGGTTCGATCTCGGCCGCGGCGGTCGCATTTCGATGGAGGCGAAATGCTAGAGGCCCATGTACTATGCGATGTCAGTGCACATTAAAGAACGCCAGATGGTCGAAATTTCCGGAGCCCTCCACTACAGCGTGTTTCATAATCATATAAACCCCAGATGTTATCATTATTGAGATATTTTATCGTAAAACTCCAGATATTATTATCAAGGAGTCAGCAGTGCATGTGTAACGTTTGTGTGCAACATTAAATAGCCAACTATAATAAACGGCAGGTCTCTCTCTTGTTTCATCCATGCAAAGCACATCATAAAGTTTCAATGTCTTAATAAAATATTTGTGGCGCAGCTGAGACAAGCAAGAAAACAAGATAAGACAGGACAGGGCGCCAGCTCATCTTGTTTTCTTGCTTGTCTCAGCTGCGCCACAAATATTTTATTAAGACATTGAAACTTTATGATATGCTTTGCATGGATGGCACCCTATCCTGTCTTCTCATGTTTTCTTGCTTGTCTCAGTTGCGCCAGAAATATTTTCTTAATGTATACATGCACCAACTCGCCCAACGTCAAGTACTGGAAAAAGAACAACTTTACTTATTCGCGAATGTGCTTGGTGCATATGGACGGAGCCCCTATTACTGGGCTCTACTGGCTTCTGCGTGGGTTGATATGGACTGTGGAGCACCTGTGGTGCATACCCGCATACCATGGACCGTAGTATGCGGGTACGCGTCCCACGTGGTTGAAGGAAATGTTTTCATGACGTACGCGACAGGCATGTCATGTTAATCATGTAATGACCTGTCAGCCAAGTTCATCACGCACTTATGGCTTCCTATGCCAATTTTGGTATGTACCTAGTTGAGGAGGCGACCACGAGAGAACCCAGGCGTAGGCGGCTAGACAGGTAGATATCAACCGGACTAGCCACTCTTGAATAGTTGATAGAAATGAAAAGCGAAATGCATTGTTACGTTATGCTGGAACACGTTTCTACGTGAGCTATTCAAATGAACAATTCCTCAACAGCTACTGAACAGTTATTGAACAACAAAAGAAGTTTATATCTATGTAAAACAGAAAAGAGCTTATATCTATATAAAGCTAAGCTTGCATCAATCTTTCAAACGTACGGTAAACGCTACAAATGCAAAACTGTGCTCCATTGTCAGCTTTAAATGGACACAATTTGAATGTCAAGACCGGATTCCATTCCAATAAAATTGCTTTTCGCACTTCCTCGGCCCTGTGCATGCGATATTTCACCAGGATTTGCCGTTGATGAACAGCGGATGACAAAAAAAAAAAAAAGCCAGTCGACAGAAGCGAGTTGAATGATTAAACTATAGATTATATCAGCCAGGTGTGATAAGGCAATACTACATGAACCCATGAGCAAAAAAGTATTACACCTTCCTTCTCTCTTTCTACGCAAGCATTAGACGGGAAGGGTTTCTCGAGAAAACACGACAGATTAATTGTCGTTCACATTGGGATTCTGAAGAGCTCGTAATACAACAATTTTGGAATGCAAATCGTTCGACATTGTCCGCGTTTCGCAACAAACGATCGCCATCGCCGGCCGGCTGCCGCCGTCCGCTTTGTCCTTATAAGCAGCAACCAGCGGTTGTGAAACACCTTCGATGGGCCCGTGCTTGCGCAACCTGTATTGTGATATTGCTCAATTTCTCGCTCTTATTCAGCGGATGGCCAACATTATTTTCCCAAAGAGCTCTGTTGTATCGCTTAGAATTGGCTCTTTATTATATCTGCAGATGTACCGTCATGGATATCTCGAACACGTTTTGCATAGTCCTGAACATGCGAAACTAAATATGCTGGATACGATACCGGCACTTTTGATTGACACGCATAGTATGGCTGTCGGCAACGTTGAACGCCTTGGTACGGTTGATCTGCAAGCGATGCTCTACTGAAGGAGTGAAATATAAACGCTGAGGGGGCACCCAACATGACTGCTTCGCAGTTAAGTCGACTCGGCTGCCTACGACCGTATTGATGCTTATTAGAATACGGTGCCACCCCGTGAAGGCTGCACGTGACTGGTCCTGGTAAAGAGAGCTACTTGCCTATATATATTTTCTATGCGCGTGCCATACCCTAGAAACTAAACAATAGCAAAAATGAAGAATTTTGCACTGCCGCGCAAAGCTAGAGCAAAAGCGAAGCTCGTCGATTCAATGACCGTAAAGAAGCAAAGAAATAGCCATCTTTGCGCCTAGTAAAACCTAGGAAAACCTAACAGCAGCCAAGTTTAGACCTAATAAAAGCTAGCAAAATCTATTTCTCCTCTTTCTCTTCACACGGGCGTCGTCATAGCAATCGGACATTGTTCTTCTCTCCCGCGCCACCTCTCTCCGTCTGTCGGGGAGAAGCCGCGACCCGGAGGGCCCCTGCGCCTCGAGAAAGCCACTTTCGTCACGTCACTCCCGCGCCGACAATGTGGACAGCGTGCCGCTGCTTGCCGAGAGGAGGCGCCGACGGGCGGGAAGCCGCCGCGGCATGCTTTCCGCCAGTGTGCACGTACACAACTGTGGCGGTTGCTATGGCGAAGGCTCGGCGGTGGCTGCTCCTCGGCGCGGCGGTGGCTTTGTTAACGGACGTCTTACTGTCAGCTTTAACAGCTTCGCTGTTAAAATTATACCTGAGAACTGACTTCATAGCTCACCGTATTCAATTCGATCTCCTGCTGTTCTTCAATATGGACATGAATATAAGTATACAGGCGCGTTTTTGCATACTCCTTATCTCTGAAGACGCCCCCCGCGATCGGGAATGTTACCGCCGCGGAGGCAACATGGCGGGTCTTGAGTCAACAAGACTCTATGCTGAGCATAGGGCTATCTGTTTACAGTGAGAGAACATGACGGCTATGGCGTTTTCTAATACTGACTACAGATGTACTGTCTGGCTGTAAAATCTAGCATTTGCGTTTTATATATGCGTAAACTGATGTATTTACTACATTATCCTTACAACGTTTGTGTAGATTCACTCACATATTCATGTGGTACTTGAAATTAATGTTGTCTTCTCATCAGCACAAACTCAGCATTTTCATGAATGAGCCTACTTTTCTTATGTTGATCTTACGTTTGTGGGGTCTGAAGATGGAGCGCCGCTCTCGGAACACACGGACACAGATCACGCCGTCCGGGCAACGAACACGTTTACATGTGCTGGCCCTTTTACATACGACGAGTCCGCCAGCCGAATCTGACACACAACTAGTAACACGCTAAGCAACCTTATACAATGCCAATACAATACCTGGAAAACATAACAAACACCCAAGACAACATAACACATACAATGCACCGCGAATGCGCCGTCGCCGATGTTCGACTCACCACGAGGGGTCCGCGAGAAACGAGCCGCGGTATCGTCCCCCACGGACCCACCGCGTGAGACGTCCATCCACGCACGCTACCAATCCCCAAAGAGCGTCGCTGATGGTTTTTGTATGCCGGCCCAACCAACGTTTATATAAACGTTGGGCCCAACCTCCCCGGCGGCGCTGCCGGCGCCACCGCATCGGCAGATGGCACCCGCGCGGGCACAGCGCCGCTGCTCGCTCGGCGGCTGTTAATGCCAACCGCGGCCAATCCGCGAGCGCCATGAGGCGCATAGGACATTACAGGGGGCGACAGCAGCCCCACACGTTAAACTTATTGTTTTGCACACATTTGGTGTATTCCCTTCCTGAAAGAGTATGTCTTATTACGAAGCATATATTTGTGTACTGAAATTCGTCTCAGCAATGTTTCTTTTATTTAACTTCTAAAACACATGCCCTGTCATTCTTCTTGTGCTTGTGCACATATGGCACATGGTGCTAGAGGTCTAGTCAGGTAACTGATCTTGCCTTTCAGTTCAGCGCCATAGAAAAATACACGAAATTCCTCGGCCACATGATGCGTATGAGAGACCTAGATGCGGATATACTGGCGCTTTAGATGTTCCACAATTCGCATACGTATATTGCCACTGCATGTAGCTCAGCTCTTCATGCTGTCTCTTTTAACAGCGGAGATGTTTAAGCCGGCCGTAAGAACTTTGGTGTGTACAAGTGTGTACAAAAAGCTATCATCATCATGAACGGATATGTGCCACAGAAGCTGGGCAAATCCTCTACTCCCCGCTGGTCCACTAAGAATGAAGAAGGCAACAGACGGGCGGCAAACACCAATTAAGATTTCTAGACAGACCTAACCAATAGTGAGAAAAGCTTTAATAAACCGCCTGGATTAACCCAGTGATAAACACCGTAGCCGCCCGTTTCAGCTTTGCTGAAGCATCTGTACGGAGTGCTTCAGCGGTACGTACAACGACAGAATACTATAGGCAACGGGAAACGCGACGAAGAGAGAGAGAGAGAGAAGAGGGAGAAAGGAAAGACAGGGAGGTTAACCAGAAGCAGTCTCCGGTTTGCTACCCTGCACGTGGGAAGGGGAAAGGGGATGTAAAAGAAGAAAGAGAAGAAGAAGAGTTTGTGACGACAGCACGCGACAAAATACAACAAAACAAAACAAAACAAAACGAAGTCATAACCGCAGTCCAAGTACTACACATCACCATTTTCTTCCAGCAGTCACAGTTTGACATTGAGTCCGCTTGCGTGGAGAAACCGCAACAACGCCCTCAGAGCGGCTCGTGCTGAAAACCGGGTAGGCCAGGGCCCTAGGATTTTGTTCTCCGTGAGAGGGCGGTTGTCCAGCTGGCTCAGTGCGGCTGAGAGGGCCGCTCTTTCGGAGCCGAAGCGGGTGCACTCACAGAGAAGGTGCGCGACTGTTTCGCTGCACCCGCAGACTTCACACGACGGGCTCTCAGCCATTCCAATAATATACGAATAGGCATTTGAGAAGGCCACTCCAAGCCATAGACGGACCAGCAGGGTAGAGTCACGTCGTGATAAGGTGGACGGCATGCGTAATTCAAGATCAGGGTCCAAGGCATGCAGCCGTGCACTTGTAAATGTAGATGATGACTTCCACAAGTCCACGTTAAACGCGACGAAGGCTGCGAGAAGACCCCAAAGCGATGGAATCCCTACGCGAACGACGACGTGCCTGTTGCTATACGGGAGGTGCGAACACTCGGTTTCAGCGCGAGTTTCTGTCTCTGGAGTTTGGACATCCGTGCCGTGTCTGTGGCTGTCTGTGCTCTAACTCGAACCTCTATGCGCTGATAAACAACCCAGAAACAACCTAGCATCACCTAGCTAAAGCTTAGCGACAACCTAGAAGCAACCAGATTAGACTTAAAGGGACAATAAAGAGAAACAATGAATCGGCCTAGATCGATAAATTGTGCTCTTAGAACTCTAATGTCGTTAATTTCGCCCTCATAGCTTTATTAATAGAGGAAAAAATCAAGTTCAAACTTTCATTTTTAAATTTCGCGCCGAATTCTCCCCGTTCAAAGTGTATTTATCGTATTTTGGCGCCATTGGCTCAACAAAATTACCCCATATTTAGTACATTAAGTCTATGGCCCCCTCAGAGGACAATGTACTTCATTTTTACCTATTAGGAACCACGCAGTCCCTAGTAGGCGCCGTCAAAATATGTGACGTCACGGCGAATGGTGCGGAAACTTCAAGGTGGCGTCGCCACCCACATTCTGTTTTTGCGCGTTTTCTCGCTTACTAAGCGTCTTCTCGCAGCAAGCGTGGTGTTTTTGGTATCGTGAAAAAGTACTTTACTAATATGAGGAAAATCGTTTTGCTCTTTAGTGTCCCTTTCAGAATCGTCCAACTTCGCTGTTTGAAGCCTTGCGCGACTTAGTGCAAGCTTCGCCATTTTTTTAAGAGTCATATTTCACTGAGCGCGTGCATTTCCAGTCGAATATTCAAAAACATTTAATGGGGTTGAGGTCACGGGTAAACACACAAAGGTTCCCAGAGTACCTGCGTATTCCAAGCAATACATTCGCGTGCACATAGTACTTGAATAATTGACGCGCGCGTGCTATTTGACTTACCCTATTTTTGCATTGAGATGGATAATCCTGAAATCAGTACCGGTCGTGGACATTAATATTCGCGGCTAAAGTGCCTGCTGTGGCCTGAGTATCACAATTCCTGGTCATCTTCAGCTATAGAAGTGTGGGATGCCGTGTCGATGGAAGGACGCATCCAAACATAAAAAATTACAGCATATCCACGGGTGAATGATGAAGAGCTTGGGCGAAGCTCCTGAAGCAATCATGGTCTCGGGATTCGCTTCTCGTTGAGCCCGTTTCGCAGCGGCGTCCTTGGCGCGCACCGTCACGGGATCCGCCTGGCTGCCGCCAAGTGAGCGCCCGCCGCTGCGCATCGTCCATGCTCCGTCAACGATCCGACACGTACGGCGACGATCCAGGAGAATGAGAGAGGCGCTCGCTCCCCGCGCATCCCCGCGCAGCCCGCGCAGCAGCCAATCGGAGAGCAGCGGCACTTCCAGCGCCATCTAGTGTCGATTCACACAAGCGCCATATTGCACACAATTCTATTGAACCAACGCCATCTAGGAAATGAGACGAGAAATGGTGATGACGACACAGAATGTGTACAGCGCCATCTAGAATATCGGCTCTGAACTGCAGTTTGTATGTACTTCTATGAGACAGCGCCATCTATTGCATCATACGGGAGATCCGTTTACGCCGGACAACGGAGACGTGACAAGGTTAGACTAAGAGGAGCTACGCCCCTAAAACGTAACAACTGTTTATTAACGGAGTAGCAGCAGCGGGGCGAGCATACCGACGCTGCGCTCAGTCGGGTAGCGAAGGAATGATTACTTCCGAGCTTGGCAGCTTGGTTTTAAAGCCACCGTCGGTGACGTAAGCCTCCGGTGAGGCTGCGGTGGCGCTGTCCCTTATCGGAGGCGTGGTGTAGCATGAAACCGTGTCACGCTGGGCTAGATAGTGACGAGGCGGAGGCTGCGCCGGTTTCTGCGCAGTGTGTTGCCACATCACCCCCCCCCCCCCCCCGCGGAGTACAGAGCCCTCAGGGTCTGTAGAAATCTGGGAGGCGTACTAGACGTCCAGAGCATGTCGTGACCGGAGCGGGCTGCGACGTCGGCGGCTGTGGATGTATGCCTGTGGGTGGAGTGGCGCTGCCCGGTTCGTTCGCAGCGATGTATGCGGGCTTGAGCCGGTCAATCGAGACGCGGACGTCGTTCCCGTTCAGGCGCAGAGTGAAATTTTTGTTGTCGCGATGGACGACCAGGTAGGGTCCGGTGTAGGGTGGCTGGAAAGGCCTGCGGACGGTGTCGTCGCGGAGGAAAGCGTGCGTGCACGATGCTCGCTCCTCGAAGACGAAAGGTGTAGGCTTGCAGTGGTGGGCTGCAGGTGACGGGCGTAAGGCGGCGATGGTGCGTCGGAGCCGGGCGACGAAGTCGGTGGGATCTGACGTCGTAGTGCTGGATGGCTGTGGAGCGAGAAATTCACCTGGGAGACGGAGTGGTTCCCCGTAGACGAGCTCTGCTGGTGTAGCGTGGATGTCCGGCTTGAAGGTGGCGCGAAGACTGAGGATGACGGCTGGGATGGCCTCGAGCCAGGTTGAGTCCGGGTGGCATATAATGGCTGCTTTGAATTGTCGGTGGAAACGCTCGATCATTCCGTTGGCGCAGGGGTGATAACTGGTGGTCCTCAAGCGTTCGAAACTGACGGTCAGCCCGAGGAGCCTGAAAAGGTGCGACTCGAACTGTCGTCCTTGGTCGGTGGTTACGCGGCGAGGAGCGCCGAAACGAGCAATCCAGCCGGTGAAGAAGGCCGAGGCGACGTCTTCCGCGGCGATTCCCTCGAGGGGCCACACCACGGGCCATCGAGTGTACCGATCGATGGCGGTGAGGCAGTAGCGGTAGGGGCCAGCCGGGTTAAAGGGTCCTATGATGTCGAGGTGGACGTGCTCAAACCGACCAGAGGTCTGAGGGAATGTTCCGAGTGGTGACGTGACGTTCCTGGTGACTTTAGCGCGTTGGCATTGAATGCAGGAGCGCGCCCAGGTGCGACAATCCCGCTGCATGGAGGGCCAGACGTAGCGGTCCGCCACGAGGCGTGTCGAGGCGCGTATGCCGGGTGGCTGTGGTTGAAAAGACCACGCCGTGGTTGAAAAGACCACGGCGATGGGACAGGGGTACATAGGGCCTGCTTCGTCCTGTCGACATGTCGCAACAGATTGTAGTTGTCGACCCTGGGATGGGCACTTGTTGCAGCTGAAGTGAGGACCTGCCCTTGAGAAGTTCCTGCAGTTCGGCGTCAGTAGTCTGAGCCTCGGCGAGGACCTCCGATGTTATCTGCACCGAGCTGATGGCTGCTACACGTGAAAGCGCGTCGGCGACCACGTTCTCTTTCCCGCTGACATGTTGGATGTCGGTGGTGAACTGTGCAATGAACGAGAGTTGGTTCTGCTGTACAGGCGGGAGTTTGTCGCGACGTTGAGAGAAGGCGTAGGTAAGGGGCTTGTGGTCGGTATAGATGGTGCAGTTCTGTGCTTCGAGAATATGGCGAAAGTGTTGCACTGCTTCGTATATCGCCAGAAGTTCTCTGTAGTAGGCTGGCAAAGTTGTCGGGGCGGTGGTCATGGTTTCCTCAGCGGAACTGGCGGTTGAAGGGGTCGTTTTCGGAGCTGCGAGTTTCTTGGAGAAGAAAGCCAAGGGATGCCAGGTGTTGTCCACGCGTTGCATGAGGGCGGCGCCGATGGCGAAGCCAGATGCGTCCGTGAAGAGTCCCAAGGGAGCGTCTGGCACGGGATGGGTGAAAAGCGTGGCGGTGCAGAGGGCAGCTTTGCATTCTTCGAACGTTTTCGCTAGCGTCGGTGTCCACGTGATGGGTTGGTTTCCTCGTAGGCCAGCCAAAGCATCATGGAGGGCAGCCTGGTAGTCGGCTGCGTGTGGCAAGAAACGCCTGCAGAAGTTTAGCATGCCGAGGAAACGGCGAAGATCTTTTGCGGTGGTGTGTTGAGGGTAATTTTGCAGGTCCGAGATGCGTTGGGGCAAGGGCCGAGTTCCCCAAGATGAAATTTCGTGGCCGAGGAAGCGGACGACGGAAGCGCCTAGCGTACTTTTCTGAGTATTGACGAGTAGACCATGGTCATCGAGGCGTTGGAACAGCAGACGAAGGTGCCTGTGGTGCTCTTCGGCGTCGCGAGAAAATACCAGTATGTCGTCAAGGTAAACGAAGCAGAAGTCAAGGCCGCGGACGACCTCGTCGACGAAGCGCTGAAAGGTTTGTCCAGCGTTCCTCAGGCCGAAGCTCATGAAGGGAAACTCGAACAAGCCAAAGGGAGTGATGATTGCCGTTTTCGGGACGTCGTCCGGATTGACGGGTATCTGTGTGTAGAATGTCCCGTTGTCGCGTCGATGAGGAGGTCGTTGCGGCAGTCCGGAAGGAGGTTGTAGTGGGCCAGAAAGTCTGAGCCGATGATTGGCTCGGCGACGTCGGCGATGACAAAATTCCAGCGAAGGTCACGGCGCAAGTTTCTGAGCTGGATGTGCAGGCGGAGCGAGCCGTACGTCTTGATTGTGGAGTGGTTTGCCGCACTGAGCTCGAAAGGCGTAGGCGGGCGAGGACCTTGAAGATGGGATCGCGGGTAGCAGCAAATGTCGGAACCACTGTCGACAAGGAACCGCTGCTTCGTGATTTGGTCGGTGACGAATATGTGACGGCCTCCGGGTTGGCAGCTTGCAGCCGTCTCTACGAGCTGCCGTTGGCGTTTTCCGCATGCCCAGCGGAACAGGGTGGCCGACATTGCCGGGCTCTGTCCCCGAAGCGTCGGTGGTAGTAACAGGGGCCGTTGTTGTCCGATTGCCGCAACGAAGTGGTGTTAAGGTCGCGGCTTTGCGAGTGGCGGCGCTGGTGCATCGGAAGACGTTCACCCAGCCTTTGTTGAATGGAGGTGAGCTGTCGATCGATGTCGTCGATGCGGCGTGTAAGCTCCGCGGTATTCAGCGGTGCGGCGACAGCCTGAATGGTGGGCGACAACTGCGGCAAGGAGACCTCGATGACGCGATCAGCAATCTCCGCAAGTTCGTCGAGAGGTAGCCTAACATGAGCCTGCAGAATTGCTTGGGCGTGCGGCGGGAGTCGTTGGAGCCAAAGCACTCGCAGGAACGAATCCTGGATTTGCATGTTGGCCGCGAGCGCACGCATGTGGCGCAGGAGCTGCAAAGGTTTGCGCTTGGCAAGCTCTGCGGACTGAAGTTGTCGTGCCTTCTGTTCTTCCGAGAGCGACAGGCGGCGGATAAGGGCAGTCTTCAGGTGTTCGTATAGGTTGGCCGTTGGTGGATTGCCAAGAATATCCCGTACCTCGTTGGCGTAGCGGGCGTCCAGGTGGGCGACGATGTAATCGTAGCGTGTACGGTCTTGTGTGATGCGCGCCAGGGAGAAGTGGGCCTCGAATTGGGCGAACCACACCTCGGGCGAGTCCACCATAAATGGCGGAAGCTTGACAGCGGCGCCCCAGACGTGTTGTGGAGCAGCGTGCGGGAGGCCGTTTGAAGGGGCTCTGACGTCCTCAGCGGAGCCGGCAGGTACAGCCAGGGTTGTGGAGACGTTCCAGAATGCTGCTGTTGCTGGGCCTGCAGTTGCTGTTCAAGTTCTTGTACTTGTTCGCGAAGAGCGGCAAGCGCTTCCAGGTCGGCCATGGCGGTGCGGTTAGTTCGGTTTCCGGGTCACCAGATGTGGGATGCCGTGTTGATGGAAGGACGCATCCCAACATAAAACGTAACAACTGTTTATTAACGGAGTAGCAGCAGCGGAGCGAGCATACCGACGCTGCGATCAGTCGGGTAGCGAAGGAATGATTACTTCCGAGCTTGGCAGTTTGGTGTTAAAGCCACCGTCGGTGACGTAAGCCTCCGGTGAGGCTGCGGTGGCGCTGTCCCTTATCGGAGGCAGGGTGTAGCATGAAGCCGTGTCACGCAGGGCTAGATAGTGACGAGGCGGAGGCTGCGCCGGTTTGTGCGCAGTGTGCGCAGTGTGCACAAGCTGTGTTGCCACAGATGTGTGCATCGGTAGCAAGCCTTAGGCGTATATCGCTGAAACGGCCATTATTCATGAGGCATTCCCTAACATTTTGCCGCTGCAACCAAGTGGCGTAGGCGCCGCCTGTTGAACCGTATTTGCACACGCGATCTGGATCCTCTCTTTGGCGAGTGTGCTACGGAAAAGTAAGCATATACGTAGAAATTGGCCTGAGTCGATAAAACATTGCATGTGTAAAAGGGGGAGGGTACGGACGGAAACCACGCGCAGAATAAGTACAAGAAAACGTTATTCGCGAGTGCGTTTTACTAACTGTGTGAACAGTGTAGTTATAATTAAAATCGTCACTCATCGTTGTATAATATATGCGTTATGAAATTAACAGTAATAGCAGTAATCTATACATTCTAGCTTGAACGTTATGGTTAACTAAGTACATTCATGCTCAAAGTGTCTCTTTTTGGATCCTACTTACTATGATTCTAGCGATCAGTAGTTTAGTGACAATTAATATTTTATTTTTGCTTGTTTTATTTTTTAACTACGATGACTTGTCCTTAACTGTAAATTTTCCCGTAATGCTCAAGTGTCTCATTCTTCGCTACATTTGTGACTGATTTTATTTAAAACTGTTTTCTTTGGCTGGTCACGTTGCTTTTTGGGTGCGTGTTCATATGCGTATCGTGCAGAATTTCATAACGCGTAGAGCTTTTTCCTCAGTGATTCAAGTGTGTCGCCGCTAAGTGCTCGCCGTTGAGAGTGAGTGCGTGAGAGTGTACGTCTATACGTGTGTTGTGCGTGTGTTTTATTTCGTTATTTGCTGAGGTCACGTTTGCTTGACCTCAGCGGGAGTAATTAAACAGAAATTGCAATCACTGGTAGTTCCCGTTAGTGAGTGAGTAACGGGACACAAGAAAGGGAAAAGAGGTGCGGAGAGAGCGTAGAACTCGCACGTGGCATTTCAACGTGCGGAAGCTGCTAGTAGAGCTTGTACTTGGACAGCTGACACTGATATATGCTGTCTTCTGGCTACGTACGTACAAGCCATACTTGCACGTCCGTACGGGTCTTGTAGGTTTTGAGATCTAGAGGCGTCGATATCTAGAGACCTGTAAAGGCCGCACAGACCCGTAGTCTAGGATATCCATATAGACCCCAGAAAAGGAAGCAGCGCAGTTAGAGCTGTTCGCACGAACGTCCATTGTGACGAGTGAGCTCGCACCTTTTGCTCCAACAGTGAAATTATAAAGAAAAGTGTCGATGAAGTGTCGCTCCAAGGACGCCTTGTAAGGCGCGGCTCTCGGCCATTCCAATGTTAAAATAATGTGTATTTGTAAACGCGACGCTGATACATGAGCACACCAGCACGTTGTGCAGACACACAACGAAGATGTAGGTCAGTGGACGGGAAACATAGGTGTGAGTGCTCCTATTCACAATCGATATACATTTGTGTATTCATACTGTGCGTTCAGCACGTTCAAAGCTTCTAAAGCGAAGCATTGGGAAGTTGTGCTTCAAAAAAAAAAAAAAAAAAAAAGGGTGCCCTCAGAAAGTAAAGACACTCTATAGAATGCCGTTATTAGATTTTACTAGACTGATAGTTAAACCAGATAAAAACTGATAGTCTCAATTCTCAGTGCGTGAGCATCCCCCTATGACTATAAAAAAAATACGACGTTATAGTTAGCAAATTTCTGTTAGCGTTCGCATAGCATCCATATGCATAGCATACATATGTAGCATTTTCTTTATTTTTTGTTTCAAATAAAGCCATTTATTGAAGTTTGCGCATTAGTCGAAGTTTCTCTATGCCCGTACGCTATCTTTCTTTTCTTTTTTTTGTACTTTTGCTGTAGTTATTCGCAGGCCATCGGAAGTGTTTCAAAGGTCGTGTTTGAGATATAGGTGCGCGCTGGCGTCTCATAATAAATCGTCAAGGTAAGGGTCAAATGTTTCTTGCGATCAATCGTTGCGCGCCCGAATGAACATTTATATCTCGCTAATTTGTCGCTTTTGCATGCAAGATCTTTTTTGTTGTAGATTTTGTGATTTGATTGATGACATGTAGGCGTATGTTCATATGTTATTATAACACACATAGTTGATTTTTCGAGCTACGTTAAGGAAAGTAGACATCGTAGCTACCAAGGGCGTAGCCAGAAATGTTTTTCGGGGGGGGGGGGGGGGTTCAACCATACTTTATGTATGCTCGTGCGTGCGTTTTTGTGTATGCGTGTATATATACGCAAGCAAAACTGAAAATTTTCGGGGGGGAGGGGTTGAACCCCCCACTTACCCCTCCCCCCGGGCTACTCCCCTGGTAGCTACTAAAGTAAAAGCACAAAATGTTGCCTGTCCAACGTTTGATATTTTGTCTTCCAGGAGTAGTGACTAAGCGCTAATGTCGCCTCTTGCTTGTGAAAATAAGAGTATATGGCGAAAATGCATACCGATGCGAATGAGCCCAACAAGCTCTATGCGGCTATTTCGAGCCGCTTTCAAGGAAGGCATTTCATATGTTGCGAAGGCGACGAATGTTGGCGAACCATCATCACGAGCGCTATAGGCTCTGGATCACCGCTCGTGCTCAGACTTCGTGGCTTGTTCTGGTCGTCGCCTTAACTGATCCAGGTTCCGAGCAAATAAACTCTTTTTTTACATATATCGCACGAGGGTCAGCTTAATGAAAACCATAAATGCGTAAAGAATAATTGCATAAAGGCGAAGGATGGCGCAAGTGGCCCGTACGTCGGCAGACGCGTTCCTAACAGTGTGCAGGATATTCACTCGGAACAAGCATCGCGCGGCTGCAGAAACACCGACGCCTGGAACAGTACAAAAATGGCTGTTCCGCTAGCAAGTTGCACCAAGGAAGAGCAGCGTTCCGCTATTCGGTTTCTGCGTATTGAAGGTATGAAGCAAATCAAAATTCGTCGCAGAATCAAGGTCACGTATGGTGATGCGTGTGTGTCGCAATGACAAGTCTACGTTAGAAGTCACAAATTAGCGAACGGTGTGGCATACGCGGCCGACGCTCCTCGTCAGGTTCAGGAACACCCCCGTTGTGATTTCGGAAAACACTACAGCCGTTGATGTCATCATGAACGAGAACCACCGAATGACGCTGGATGACACTGCAGCAAGCGTAAACATCAGTCACGGCTCAGCATACCACATTGTGCATGACGCGCTTGGATTTCGCAAGATGTCCGCAAGATGGATGACCCGGCATATCTGACTTCTGAATTGAAACCGCGACGTGTTGATGTGTGGGAACAACTTCTGCGGCGCGTTGAACAAGCTCGGGATGATGCTTCCTTTGCAAAAATCGTCATCGGGAACGAAAATTGGGTTCGCTACCAAAAGCCAAAAACGAAGGAAGGAAGGAAACAGAAAGGCAGAAGGCAGGGACGTTAACCAGAAAAGTGTCCGGTTGGCTATCCCACGCCGCTGGGTGAATAGGAAGGGGCAATAGAAAGATGAGAAAGAAAGGAGAGAAGGAAAGAACGAAATGAGCAATAAATGCAATGACGCGTACGTGCGGGTTGCACTAAAACAGTCAGAGGCGTTCACAGACACCCGAACGAAGAAAGCGATTAAGGAATGGCGCCGTTCCTCATCACTGAAACCACAAAAGTTTCGCTCACACAAAAGAAGAGATACGCCACGAAATGCACGATTGGTTTCGCGCACACCGAAACGAATTCTTTAAAAGAGAATACAGGCACTCTGTAAGCGCAGGCAAACTTGCATTGAGTGGGCGGGAGATTGCGTCAAGTAATACAAGTTTTTAAAAATTGATATACATGTAACATGGGAAGGTAAGCTGCGTTAGAGCCGGATATCCAAACATCATGATAGTGAATCAACGAGCAAATAAAGAAAAAAAAGAGAAGAAATAGATAATTAAAAGCACTAAATGTACGCACGGTCTCCAGCATACAGATAATGTCTTTGTCGGCAGACTCCAAAACAAACAGGCTGGTCATGCCGACTACCGCAGAGTTCAAACAAACTTTTGGCACGCACTTACAAGCAAAATGACCATGAACTAGATCCGTTAAAATCACAAAATGATGAAAAGAGACATTTATGTCAGTTACAGACATAAATTAGGTTTGTGTCCGCTAAAAAAATCGCGTAGCGAACTCAGTGCGCGTCTCTGGTTGTCAGGGTGTGGCCACGGTCCAAGCACGTTGCAAAACTTTGTGCCGCGTGTGTGCAGCAAATAATTACAAAAAACCCAAACGCAATTTCCACGTGACTGACCTTCGTATATTTAACAGTATTAACTACTGTCTTTAAAATTTTGCTTATAAAAGTAAACCAAGGTGACCAACCAGACTTTGACCTTTTCGGTCGAGTTAAGCAGCCTTGTGTGTTCTTTATTTTTCTTGCTTTTTTTTGTGTCCTCCCGCGTACTGCGCCTTATGTCTGGAATGAGACGTTACGCATCGTTTCTACGGACAAAGGAAACGAAAGAATCAGTGTATCATTTTGCGAAGGTACCTTTCCGACTGCAGGGGATGTTCTTTTAAATAATGAGCTATCTTTTCAAGCGCCGCAATCCCATGATTGCCGAAGCACAAGGCCTGTGATTCCTCTCTGCGTGCCTACTTTACCGCAGAGTACTCTGCTGCTCAAGAACCCTTCCAGTGCCGTAGCGATTCCTCGACAAAGCCGTCTGTTGTTGGGCTCCGGCGTCGTTTCCCTCTCGCGTTATCCATTTTTTATGAGATTACCTACGTACGTCATGGCCTTTCTTCTATAAACGACAACAACAACAAAAACTTATCCGCTCTCTAACCTCAGGCAGTTGTACGTCCAAGCAGTCGCGGAGCAAAACATTTCGGGACCCTGGCCTCGGCCGTCATCTACTCAGGAAAGCCATTAGAGCGATGTTGCAATTTTTGAGAGCGACCGCCTCTGACTGCGCAAAGATGGACCAAGTGGGCCTGTGAGTTTGTTTTGCCTTCTTTTTACCCGCTGATCTTTCTGAACCGCGTGAGATCGTGGTTAACCTGACGGTTTTTCGTGTTCGCTCTTTACCCGCCGCTGTGGCTCAAATGGCCCTGGATTTCTGCTGGCGAACGCGAGGTCGCCGACGTTCTGATGGTGACGTAATGCAAAAATACTCGTGCAGTCTGCGTCGAGTGCAACCTATTAAAAAACCCGAGGTGGTCAAAATTAATCGGCAACCCATCCACTATGGCGTTTTCCATAGTCCGTGTGCTGCTTTGGGACACCATCAATCAATTATTGCGCAAGATAATGTAGGCGTCCTTTCCAGCTTTGGAGAACAGCATCCGGCCGAGAAACGCATCTTTCAACGACACCCAAAACGTTGGGCAGTTGGCAGTGGCAGGTTCATTATGGAGAGAAATATCGCTTCTGTAGCCAGAGATTAGGCGTGGGAGAGACCGCCCAGTACGAAGTCTGCCGGTCGAATTCTTCTAGTTATCAGCGTGACATAAAGTCAGGTAAGGAAGTAGAAATTGGCTGGTTAGCTACAGTGGTTCCTCGCGATTGCGCACATGAGCCCATTGAAAAATCACGAGTATTTGGCTTCTCGATCACCCGTTTGCTAAATCCATCCATCCATCCATCCATCCATCCATCCATCCATCCATCCATCCATCCATCCATCCGTCCGTCCGTCCGTCCGTCCGTCCGTCTATCTATCTATCTATCTATCTATCTATCTATCTATCTATCTATCTATCTATCTATCTATCTATCTATCTATCTATCTATCTATCTATCTATCTATCTATCTATCTATCTATCTATCTATCTATCTATCTATCTATCTATCTATCTATCTATCTATCTATCTATCTATCTATCTATCTATCTATCTATCTATCTATCTATCTATCTATCTATCTATCTATCTATCTATCTATCTATCTATCTATCTATCTATCTATCTATCTATCTATCTATCTATCTATCTATCTATCTATCTATCTATCTATCTATCTATCTATCTATCTGACATTAACTTTTTCTCGCCCATTTATTTATTAATCATCGAAATACAATAACTTTGAAGCAGCTATGCGTGACACGCACCGAATAAAACTAAAATCCCTTCCTCTCTTGTCGATTTGAATTACCAAGCCCAGCGGACACATTCCAGCAGAACACAGGTAATGTTTCGCGTTTCCAAAAAACGAAAAGGGCGCAAGAATGTATTATTATTATTATTATTATTATTATTATTATTATTATTATTATTATTATTATTATTATTATTATTATTATTATTATTATTATTATTATTATTGGCAATTAGTGCGCAGGATGCTGTTATCTTGTGAGACGATAGCTTACATTGTCGACACGAAGTGGCGACTTCACGCAGTGAATCACACGCCTTTGTTGCTTGCGAGACACTTACACCATTAGTTTGCCGACAAGCGACAACAAAGCCTATGCCTATGCCTATACGCCTATGCTGCACTTTAATGGCGCAAATCCCACCAGACTTCCCCTCAGAAGCCCCACGCAAGCATTTTTCTGCTTTCAGTTCTTCTTAGGACACCTTAAAACAAACATCCCCTGGGGCGCTTTGATCACCGAAGTGAATCGCATGTTTGGTTAAAGGTGCGCACCGTGAACTCAACTTCTTTGCAATCAGGAGATGCTCGACCGAGGAAAATTCTGGAAGAAGCGTGAAAATACAGAAACAGTTCCCTGGCGCATTACGTGTCGTAAAGGGCAAATGATGTTGAAATTTGCTCACGCGCATAGCCTTGTTTTCATCACCATCTCGGCTAGCGGTGATCACCTCCCCTTACGCTCAATCTGTCCTCCCCAGTTTGCGCCCACGTGTCAAGCTGCGGGTCCTCCAGGACCCCACGTGGCGCAACAAGCACCGAAGGACGGCGCCTGTTTATCAGCTCCCGGGCTCAAGCCTTGCTGCGGTTTGATCGAAACGATGTCGCTTCCAGCTGGCAGGGGCTCCGGCGCTAAGCCTCAGCCGTCAGAAGGGACCGAGGGTGTTATTCGCTCCCTCCCAATCGCCCCCTATTCCCGAAGCTTTGAGCGAATGTCTTCCGGCACAAAATCTTCGGAAACGTCCGCGCCACTGTCGCATGTCTGGACTCGTATACTCGTTGGGCCATAATCGTATTAGCTGAGCATCAGCCCCGGCGGCTTCGCACTCCGGCCCCAATCCAGCCAGGCGCCGTCGGCTCAGTTTATTTCACCGCGACTACGTCTAAACGAAAGTGATGGCGGCGCCCCACTAGGCGCGAAGTTTCCTCGGCGCGACCTATCTTGCTCGTTCGTATACGAGCGGCCGGGAACGACGGGTCGTTCCTAATTACTCGGCGGAGTTTGATCTCATCGCGCTGCGTGCTGCTCCTGCCGCGTTTCCGTCGCTTAGGGTTATCGCCGGCTTCCATTTAATTTCCTCGCCTTCCTGGCGGCTCGGTTTTGTATTTGTTTGGCGAAGCAACAAACACAGAGACGACGAAATTGGGCCCTAACGGCGAGGAATTTACTTGCCGCAACTTCGCCCCATCCCATTCGCTAGTTCTTGCAGTCATGGCGCTTTCGTCGCAAGGGAGTTTTACGAGGAACACGTGCAGACGTTACCGTCGGATAGATCCTTATTGCGCATAAAGTTAAGGAATCGCGGTACCACGCTCGACCTACATCAATCCCGTCTTGCTCCTTCCGTCTTGAATGTCTTATTTACTGTCTGAAAATAAGCGGGCTTTTTTTATATTTAAAAAAATAACGATCACGCATTTAGTGCCGCTGAACAATGCCTCGCAATATAAAGGCATACCGTTTCAGGAAGTGTTTTAAATTTACGAAGTTCGGATAAGTGTTCAATATAGCGCAGTAGTACTTTTTTTTTTGCTTTTTTGCACAACACCGATGCAAAAAGCAGAGCCCTCTTTACAGGAAGAAAAAATGTGAAAGTTAGCTTTTGAGAGGGGAGCGGACCTGCCTACACCGGGAAGGCAAGAGCTTTGAAATTCATTGAAGATTGTTTACTTTCATTTGAGTCACCGAGATTTGTGTTGATAGATGATGAGCGTTTTGTCGCGTACAGAACTGTTTTTCATTGGGGGACCATCGCGGCACCTCACACGCGGGCTCGTGCTGGTCTCGTGTGAGCAGTTGCAACACAAACAAGCGGAGTTATACATTTCGATAACCAAATTTCTCGCGTGGCTGCATGAAACGGAGCATATGTAGATGAAGACTCGTTCACTTTTAGCACATCTACCGCAACAAAATAGTTGAAATGGCCTGTTGGTCTGCTGAGCTCGAGGTTTTGGGTTTGGTCACAGACGTGTCGGCCTCGTTTCGACGCCCGCGAAACGCAGAAGCCCTCGTCTGCTTATATTTAGGCACTCAGTAGAAAATAAAAAGAAGCTGCCAAAATTATCTTGAAGTCCCCATCGAAGAAGCTCCCCGTACTGATATTCTGAGCTTGGCACGCAAAATCTAGCCTTGCAATGAACTGAAATGGTCCGCTTAAACTGAAAGCCTTGGTATAGAAATCGTGCATATTTTTTGTTGTTAAATAGACGTTAGTAAATATCGATGCGACATAATAACGAACCGGTATGCCGGAAGATACACCGAAGCAGGGAATAAACGAAAGTGTTTTGCGACGCCGAGATAATTTTTTATATATCAGTACAGCTCCCGAAGAAGTTCTACGCGCTAGAACAAGAGAATGAGCGAATACAGGATGGATGTAATAAATGAAATTTTAAACAAAATTTATTTCATTGGCTGAAATTAAAGTCGGGGGTAGAGCAATAATGCACAAAATTGGCAAGCTCTCCCGAGCAAGAAAGGACCTACGTATGAAGACAAAGGGTATGAAAGTATTGAACCCTAGAGAGCGAAGTGGCTTAACTGTCACAATGATATTAGGAATAACCGCAATGAAAATATTGAGAGAGCAATATTGAATGGGAGAAAGATGTGAAATTAAAAAAACAAAAATGACACTTTCAGAGCGAAATGCATGCAGCCACATATAGGCTAGGCAGTGTTATAAGCAAATTTGTCATAATATATTAGGGTCAGCGGAGGAATTCTACGTTAAACTGTACATTATCAATAACAGCCAGGTAACATCAGTTGGACACAGTTGCAAATATGAAATGGAGAGAGAGAGAAACACTTTAATGCACGTTAGAATGTTTTTGTATAATATATTCAAAGCAAAAGCGGTAGGATTGGATGAAACGACAGCGGACCTTGTAAAGTCGTCAGAGACAGCGTACTCGAAAGTATACTACAAGTTATATGTAAAGCTTCGAAGTTACGAGATCGAAAAAGGCTGTGCAAAAACTGCTCGTGTTTTTCTTGCGTGGTTGCAGAATTGACGTTTGGCTATGTGTCTCTTCCCTGTTCTGCGTTTTTAAGGTTCTTTTTTTTTAATCTTGCACAGCCCTTGACCTTTACTGTTAGTAGTCTTCTTGACTCCAAATGAGCGCCAATTTGTCTCTGATTGCTCGACTGACGCCGACCTTGCTTGCATTAAGATGCAGGAAATCTCGCCGTTAATTCAGATGGAGCAAGTCAACACCATTTGTCGCGACTTCAGCAGAGCTTTTGACGTGGTCAGCCACCCATGGCTTCTAGTTAAACTTGGGATCTTTGGTGTTGATATTGCAATTTCAATTGTCGTTCACCTGCACAGCGATATTCCTAGAAAATCCTGTTATACTGTTGTAACTGATAAAACGGCTTCTCTGTACACGACGACAAGCAGCCCCCGCGAACCCCTTTTGTTCTTATCTTTAGCTAACGATATATCTTTTGCTATCCGGTATTTATTCTTCTTGTAGCGTTCCAATTACAGCATGATTTAAAGAGACAACTGTTGATGAATGAATTGGCCTGAAGTCCCCTACGCTTTGTTTTTCAGAATGATACAATGAGAACCGCTCGCCTGCCAAAGATAGGATTCTCACTTGCAAGAAATGAAGTACAGTTTTTTTTTATTCTGTAGATTTTGTGCAGTTTTGTACGTTGCTAAGGTTAAAGATATTCGTGTACTCTTTGATACAACCTAAGTCGCGGGATCGAATCCCGGCCGCGGCGGAGGCGAAAATGTGAGGCCCGTGTACGTTAAAGGTCTAAGTTAAAGAACCCCAGGTGGTCGAAATTTCCGGAGCCTTCCACTAAGGCGTCCCTCATAATCATATCGTGGTTTTGGGACGTTCAACCCCAGAGATTATTATTATTATATCTTTGATACAACCCCAAACTTTGCTGCTCCGGCTAATCATCTTGGCAACGCGGGTTCTGCGCTAGCTCTTTCGGTTATATATTTCACTCTGAATGTAATTTGATAGCAGCAATGCATAGAATAATAATATCGATTCTACAAAAGCTCTCATAAAGGTATATGCTTAATGATTTATTTGCTTCAGCTTGAAAACGCGTCAGTAGTGGGGAATGCAACGGTGACATCATAGCAGGTGTAGTGTAAACCATCATGGCATTGCTAACACCGCGCCACTAAATTTCATTTTGTTATGGTTTCTTTATTGTCACTACTATCACTTCGTTGCCTACTAAATCGTGCTGATGTTCGTTTTCAATTCCAACTTCTTAGTGGTTATAATAATAGATACAGTGCACATTGTCACGTGGCTGTGACTCGGAAGAATGCCTCAGCCACACCGGCACTGTGTTGCTAACGTATAACTAATGTTTTAACCTTTTGTTGGGCGAACCTAGGAAAAAAATGCCCATAGTATACAATGCGAGCACAGCCGTAGGTCGGTGAAACTCCGACCCTCCGGTGAAACGCGTAGGCACTTATACGTGCGCCATCAGACGTTCCTGCGTTATCGTTGGCATTAGCATAGTCCTTCAATATTTTTTCTGGTCACGAAACTTCTCCGTCACGCTATGGGGGAGCTTGATATGGCGCGGAAAACTGCCGCACCGCGACGCCACCGTCGCTTAGAGGCCACCCTTCTCCAGGTTGATCCCGCAGAGACCGCAGATGCGGCCGGCGCGAGCTGAAAGTGTGCACGTGTATTTGTGATTGCTTTTTGGATAAGGGCCAAGTTCAGGTATTGTGCAGTTGAAGCTGAACGTTCGCGTGACGATGCCGTTTAGGTACTGTGTACCGAGGTGCTGTTTCGGCTACACAAGGGCACTACTGAAAAGGTATCGCTATTTTCCCATGGCAAGTGTTCGTGCAGTTCGAGAACTGGAAGTGAGCCATAACGCGGCAAAAAACGAACAACTTCAGCATCGATTCGAAGCATATGCGTGTGTGCGCGAGGCACTTTGATTCATCGGACGTCATCCATGTGGACTATTTCACGATAAATGGCGACGCCGTGCCGTCGCCGAGAGACAAGGCGCGCCTCAGGCCTCGTGCGTTCCATGGACTGCCAGCCTACTTTGCGAATCAGAAGTCGCGACTGCGGACAGTTTGAGCGCCACTGAAACCGCTGAAACGACCTCGAGAGCCATCGTGTGCAAGGGGGGTTTCCAGCCGTGACAAACGGGCCATTAGCTACTTATTGTAACAACAACAACAACAACAGGAAAAACACGATGCAAGATTTCTGTGTCAATACTCCTTTAAGATGTCTTCTGCGCTCTACACTATACCCCAGTTCTGCGTGAAGGCGAAAATTATCCGTTATTTCTCATAAGCATTTGTACGGCTTCATTTCCTTCAAAGAAAGATTGCGATTACGATTCTATTAAGCGTCCAATTGTTCGTCAAGGAAGTACGGCACTGAATGCAAACGTGCGTCAATCCTCGTCACCGTGCTCGCAAGAGGTAGATTAAGAAGCGCAATGCGAAGTGAGGGGCACGAATTAATCTATGCGGTTTTCATTAGAAATATTAACAACAAAATAACGTTAGAAAACTGTGTCGCACAACTGATACGCAGGAAAACTAGCAGAGCTTTCGAGGCCTGCAAACGACAACAGTTCCCGTTAAGCAAGCGCTTCACTGACGGCTATGATCTGCCGCTGTATCTGTTCCAAAAAGATTACCGACAAATGCAATCTCACGTCCTAGGACATTTTCTGTTACGTATGATTGGTCCGTAACCACTGCTGGTACAATACGCGTGCAATCGGAAATTCGGGAAATGACAGTGCACGACCTTGAGCTCAGGTTGTCATGCATTTAAACGCCCCTGTCTCATTCTCTGTACAGCGCATCACAGTAACGCCAGTTTTTTTTTAGGCGTCTTGGCCAACTATATAGAGACAAATTTCGCAGTAACAAAACGTCCATTCGCATCGACTGCTGGCACAATGGGCCGCCAGCTGAATTTGAGATTGTTTACTTTTTGTATGCGCCTCAAAAGCTCCAAGTTTAGTTCTTATAATTGTACGACAAAATACAATGTAAATATTCTCTAAAAAAAGCGTGGCTTTCGGCCGCGACGTACCAGAGAAAAAAAATTCGGCAGATCCCACGTACAGCGGGAGTCGATGTTATGCGAAGCATGCGGCGGGAAGGTGACTGTGGCGTAATTTTTGTTACTGAGCGACACGTCACAAAATGACGCTAAAGATGTGTATAAATTTTATACGCACACATGTATGTTGAAGAGCCGAATATGTGTCATATAACCAGTTGTTTACGGTTGGGTAACGCTGCCAACGGCAACATGGGTATTATCAACACTAGAAGCGGTAAGCTGATATGTAGAGCTTATACCTGTCCTTTATGATGCACAATGCATGCACGTTCCACGAAACCGTGTGCATGTGTGGAAGAAGTTCTTGACAGTTCTTGACAAGGTCAACATCACCGTGATAAGTGAGCACCAGCAGCTGGTCATGACTTGATCGGATCCGGTCGTGATTGCGGTGCCGAGGGGTCCATGTGTAGTGAAGTATGTGGTATAGTAGAGCTGTTGGAATTCGTGGATGCCTCGGTCATTTCGTCGACAAATTGTGAGTCGATAGAACCGGCGACATGTCGGAACCTGAAGACACCCTTCGCGTTGGTGAGGTATAGGCTGTCGAGGCTGATTGGCCTGAATAGAGCTAGGTAGACCAACATCAGCGGATGGCGCTTGTCGTATACGTAGACTACCTGGGCGTATGTAGCCTACGTTGCCTTGTCTACGAAGCGGCTGTCAATCAATCTGGCATCATCCTCGGTCAGCACGAGGCCATCGCTCAGCCTCGTAAGACATGAAGAGGACACTACGTCATTCTGGCGGACGAAGTGCACATTAAGGTGCGGTGATGTGGATATCATATGTAACTTTCGTTAATGTATTCCTCCGGGGTCGAGCAATGCTTCAACATAGCTTGCTGTATCAGAGGAATACAAAGGTAATGTTTATTAGGCTGCTATAAAAGCGGCGTCAACACTGGAACCACAGACGTTAATCTGATATGACGCCTGTATTGTAGGAATACACATCGTAGGAGTATCATGTAGTGCTCATTGCTTTCTTGTAAAATTAGATAGCAAGCACCACAAACGCAATTGACGTTGCACCGATATTACGCTTGCGTATGCTGTTTTTCCAAACCAGTTTGTAAACCTCGCGTGGCTCAGTGGTAGAATACCTTATTGCCACGCAGAATGCTTGGGTTCGATTCCTGCTGGGATCCTAATTTTCACTCTTTCCATTCGTCAAAAACGCTGCCGATGTTAGTTTTTCTTAACGCTCTCGCATTTAAGTTACCAATGTCTGTTCTCACCGTTCCTGGGTAGATATAAAATGTCAATCACCTGTGGCGCATACCCGTACACCGCGGCCCGTGGCAAACGGGTATGTGCCACACGTGTCTAGTGGAAAGGGCTTGACGACGTACGCGACAGGATTTTCACATTATTCATGTCATGACCCGAAAATCATATTCGTCAATTCCTCTTACCCTCCCATGCCAATTTTGGTCTACACTAGGTTAAGGAGGCGATCATGAGAGCATCCAGACGTAGGCGGCTAGATAGATAGATAGATAGATAGATACGTAGATAGAAACGCTCAAAGTGCCAAAGGTTCGCTAAGAAATGCTTCGCATTTAAAAATACAAGCGTAGCCTACGGCGGCCGCTCCGCTGGGTGGCCTTTCTTTTACTGCGGCGCCCCTAGCGGCCGCCGCTAGCTCTATATTAAACTGAGGCGGCAGTTTCGTGACCAGAAAAGCTATTGAGGGACTATGGCATTAGTTACCGAGTGCACAGAACTGCATGCGTGGTGCACGTAATCTGAGCAGCGCATTAAAAAACACTCGAGATGACTGCGATACGTTCAGGCATGGCCATGCACCGAGCACAGTCGTAGGTCGTGTCGTAGGTAGTGTAACACGTGTAGCATTACGTAGGTCGTAGGTCGTGTAGTCGTAGGTCGTGTAACACGTGTGCCGGTGAAAGCCAGTCACAATGAGAGAAAAGAAATATCGAGCGCACGTGCCAGTATGTTCTTGTTTATGCATGTTTGTGTCAGTCGCGTGTCAGTGTGTCCGTAGTGGACGTTATCTCATTTTCCCTCCAGCCTTTTCGAAGTATGCAGAAACATATGACGGGCCGTAAACGAGGCTGGCTTCTCGAATTTCTCATTAGAGCCAGAGTTACTCATGTGTCGGTGTACCGCGACGAAAGAGCACCAAGACAGCCCCCCCCCCCCCCTCCCCGCCTTGCCCTGCTTTATTTTTTTCGGAAAAGGTCAGCTGTAATAATTCACTAAAGCAAAAACCGTTCATTGTCGCAATGATTTCATCATGGCAATAGATGCATTGACCTTTACGAGATTATCAACTGTCTCTTACATTTATGTTCTACAGAGATAGCTTCAAGTGCGTGTGTATAATTACGCTACTTTTTTTTTTGTCGTTGCAGTGCACCTTGTGCGATTGCAAAGCACCGAATAATAGTTTTGTAATGTTGGTCGGTTGTACGTTATCGTTGCCTTTCCGCTGAGGATACGTTGAGAGTAAGAAGTCGTTCACTGTCTTTTTCACCTTTGTCTATCGCGTTCTCTGTTGTTGGTAAAACGCAAGACTCGAGATATATACTCGAGCATGCATACCTTATCACGTTAAGCATGTATTCCTTATCTCTGCGCAGATATTGTAGCACACGTGACTGACTTGTGACAAGGAGCGTAAACGGTCCAATCTCATAGCGCTAGGAAGGAATCGAATTTAGCCGATAAAGATTCGTTGCATGTAACGGGGATCCGCTAGCTGTTGGAAAACGATCACTGTATTTCCTCGATAAAGAAGTATTGCTTTTGATAAAATATCCATGCGCGTTTTAAGTCGCGCTTTACGCAAACGTGCACGTCTTATTCTTTTGTCATTGCGATAAGGCTTGCCGTTAAGGCATAATGATGCTGTTGTTAGTGCCGAATTTAGTAAGCTGAAAACGACCCGAAAACAAGTGAAGAAACGGCATGATTAAAAAAAAGGGTCGCTCACATTTAACTTCATATTAAAATATATACTTAATATTTTAATATTATAATATTAAAAAAAGTGCCAGTGAGGGGTAATATTAATAATTTCCGGGGTTTTACGCGCCAAAACTACAATATAATCGGGGGGACTCCCGATTAACTTCTACCACCTGGGGTTCTTTAACGTGGACCTAAATCTAAGTTCACGGGTGTTCCTGCATTTCGGCCCCATCGAGGTGCTCTCGCCGAGGGCAGGAATTGAACCCGCGCCCTCAACTTGCCAGTGAGGGGTGCAGAGACATATTGGCGCACAGGTAAGGAAGCAGGCAGGAATAAAGTTTGAATTGTTAAAAAAAATGCATTCTTATTACAAGAAACAAGCGAAGAAATCATGTTCGTTGACGGACAGAGGAACTCATATATCGTTAATACAAATATGTCGTTTGTTTTTAATTTAATGAAGTTATAAATCATCTACTCCCTATGAAAAAAAAAAGACATCAGTTGGTATTTGGTTGGTGCTCGTCCTGTGGAACTGTTTTTTTTTTTTTTTTTTGCCAACGCACTTGTAGCAGTACACCTAACCAGATAACACAAACATGCCTTCTGCTCCAGCAGCAAGTCATCTTGCTTTCAGGCAAGGGAAATCTGGAACGTCAGCCATTTATGTTTGCAGTTTTCAACAATATACCTGCCCCCACTGAGGCAGTGGTTACGTCGTCGTGCTGCTGAGCTCGAGGTCGTGGGCTCGATCACTTCCACGATGGCCTTGTTATGATGAGGACGAAGTGCAAAAACACTCGTTTACTTAGATTTAGGTGAACGTCAAACAAACCCAGGTAGTCAAAAAGGTTCCGTAGTTCCTTACTACGCCGTATCTCATAATGAGATATCGGTTTTATCGCTAGAATTTAAGTTAATTATATATACGCTGTAATCTCCTGTTTTTTATCTATCTGTACGAGGCAAAAGCTGCAATTATCAGAACCATTCGCGTATAGAGGGGGGGGGGGGGTCTAACAATCCATAGTTATTACGCAACGAGGGTTGCGCAACGCATCTAAATAGCATATGAGGTATGAAATCAGGGCTGAGTAGTATTCAAGTCGAATGAATGCTTTATGCATGTACAGGCTTCACGTTTCATTGTAAACGGACCTGACGGTTCATATCTTTTGAGTGAATTGGACAAGCTGCAGACAAAACGAGCACCTCGCATGCCACGAAGCATTGAGCTGCCCCGCCCGCATCGCTGGTTCCATTTCGTAAGAAGCTTGTTGCATAAGTGAGCGGGGAGAGCGGCGGCTAATGTCCCCGTGGGATGAAAGACGTAGTAGCACATGATACCTCCGTTGCGAAAAGCTCCCGCATTTGCAATTGTTATATATTTATGAAAAAGAAGAAAAGGTCTTTTCGTTTTGCGATCGATTGCGGCCTGTTCTATAATTGGACTTAGACAGGAGGCTTCTTGTGCTTCCAAAGCGGCTTTTCTGGCAATGTCCGTGCCCTCTGCGCAGCGCTGCCGGCTATCGAGCTAGCAAGAACGTGTCAGGTAGCGATAAAAAGAAAGTGAAAAAAAAAACTTCATTGGAAGTGCGAACTTATACCCGAAATGGGCGCGCTGTCCAGCTGCACTCAGTGGCTGACATCGCCGTCTCAAAACGGACCTTACAGCGGGACTTGCCTGCGTTGTTTCTGTTTTTTGCTGCTTGTCTCGAACGCGTTTTATGTGTCTTTTTGTCAAGTTACATCAACGGGCGTTTATTTGGTATAAGGAGCTGCGAAATGTATGAAGAGCGTGTGATCCTCATGCCTGCTCGAGTTAAGGTCAGGTTAAACTTCGGGCAGAGTCATTATGGCGTCGTGAAAGACAAAGAAATGCAAAGAGAAAGAAAACAGCGGTAATATGTGAAATCGTGAAAACGCACAAACAGTGAAACTGCTGTGCCAACGCCAATGCATAGTGATGGTGCGCATCGGGGCCATCATAGATCTGAACACCATTGCGTACTGTTGGCAGTATTGTGGAATCACCGGTAACAGTTCGCTTAGTAATAAGAGAAAATGCTTTCAAATTATCACGATCTGTACACTCACGCGCTAGTTTTCTCCTAATTTGCGAGCCTACGCTGTACCAAATCGGTTCGACAAGAATCCTTTCCAAAGCTTGGAACGACCCGCCATGGTACCTTAGCAGGAATGAAGAAAAAAGAAGGTAACTCAGCAGGCAAGGTGTCGCGCTGCCAAGCTATAGGATGCGGGTGCGATACCCGGCCACTACAACCACGTTTAGATTGGAGCGAGTGCAAGACTATCCACGTACTTAGATTTAGGTGCACATTAAAGAACCCTAGGCGGTCAGAATTTAGCCGGAGTCCCCCACTACGGCATGCCTCATAAAGATATCGTGGTTACGCGGAACCGCAGAAGCTTTCGTTAATTATGATCCAAACTTCGAACTTTCCATATTGCACGAACTAGAGTAACTAGCGTCACGCAGCTGTGAAAATTGCTTCGAATGTGTGCTAGCACGCCGACTCTGTAAGCACACCTGCATGTCTATCAGGAATTGCCATCCAGTTTTTCTTCCGTGCATATTGGCATGTCTGTTTCACAGCGAGGTATGCATTCGCTGTAAGGTAGGCTGATCGAAATGCGTTCCATGTTACTCATTTTTATGAAATTAATAATAATTATTAATAATTGTTGAGGTTTTACGTTCCAAAACAATTATATGATTATGAGAGACGTCGTAGTGTAAGGTTTCGAAAATTTTGACCATCAGGTGTTCTTTAACGTGCGCTTAAATCAGAATAAACCGGTCTCTAGCATTTCGCATCCATCGAAATGCGGCCGCCGCGGCCGGGATTCGATCCCGCGACCTTCGGGCCAGCATTCGAGCACCATTATCAGTAGACCACCGTGGCGGGTACTTCTTTTTTTTATGAAATTCGAAACCGTTTGAAATGCATATCAGGGCCAACGTAGTTTGACGATCCCTTCCTTTCTATTCTGACTTTTTGTTTACTTATCAACCACGCACCTTTTACGATCGCTAGAACTGTTTCATAGCGTTGGCGAAGTGCCAGTCAAACCACTAAAAAAGCTCGAAACCAAAAACTAACTACGAACTAGAACCTTTACTGTATCTGTCAAACAGTGTATAACAGTATATATATGTATCACGCTATTTGAAAAGGCGTCAGAAATACGTTGGGCGCAGTTCTCGATTTTACTGGTCGACGGCAGTGCTAAGTGCGTCAAATCATTAAAAAAACGCATAAGGCGAAGTGAATCGTTAAGTGCTGCTGCATGATTCTCAGCCGGTCAGCGCAATCCGCTTTGTCCGGAATAGTGATCACGCGCAGTCGACCTCGTTTAAAGGTCACCTCGTGTCTCGATCATGTTTGCATCCTGAAGCCCTCTTGTTGCGGCACGCATGGCGTCACTTTGCGCCGCTTAAATAATTAATCGCCGTACGTAAAGGTCCAGTTATCGAATTCACGAGGAGTATAATCGATGTGTATCATTGCGAAAACTCAGCTCCTATATTTAGGGACGCACGGGAATGACGAGAGGAGTACGTGCACAGAGAACTAGAGCAAGTGAGGCGTCGATTTATGACATGGGTCATAACAAAAGTGGTTTAATCGTGGCCACTCAGGTTGTAGAAAGACCAAAGACCCAAGCTTATTTTTCTCACGCTGCTCATGAATCTGACATAGGATATGTCGTATAAGTCGTGTCGCAACAATCTCTAGCGGCAATCATCGGTTGCGACAGCTTTCGCCGCGAACTGGTACGCGTTGTATTGTACTGCAGTGAACTAGAGATCGTTATACGAGCGAGGAATATAGAGTTGTTGAACTTGCGAAATACTACTTCGCAGTAACAAGGCGACTGCACTGCAGTCTCAGCACATCTCGATGACAATCAGTCGACTAGCTCATGCGGATAGAGTATGTTGATTTGACGCAGGGGTTGTGAACGCGGTAGCTCTGTCTGCTTCATAAGGCAGCTATATCGTACGAAGCAGTTGCTAGTTTCAAAGTGTATAGCTATGCCCGGAGCTCATTACCGCTTGGTGATTCCTTATTCAGATACGCCCATGGCGACTGCGTTGCGGCGGCCACTGAGGACTTTCGAGCGATGAAAATCAATTCTTGCCCCTTCTATGCAATCCGCGCCGCTGCTGCTTCAAATCGTAGCCCAAGTTTCGTTGAAGTTTTCTCGATACCAAATGACGTACCGGATTTTTTTTTGTATTTATAATAAAACGGCCATCAGCGCCTAACGATGATTCTGTCTCTTCGATGTTAAAAGCGCACTTGAAGTGCGTTTTTTTTATTCGGAAGGAAAATGAGGGTAGGGTGGCATGCGGAGGGAGGTTAGTTCAGAACGTATGCAAACTAGCGTAGAAGACTGGCGCGCGCAAAATATACAAGCTTCCGACGAATTTATTTTTATTTATTATATGTATTTTTGTCTTCTCAATACTTCTCAGAGTTCTGGCTGCTCGCGAGTGACGCATGCCTGCGCTTTTCTGGGCCTGTAACGGGCAGTGACGGAGCTTTGAGCGCTTTCTCTTTGCGGGACTAGAAAGGGGGAGGTTCCATTCATACATATGTGCGTAGCAAACGAGGTGACCCCATTGGCCTAGGGCGAAGCGTGTCTACCGCAGATGTTCTCGGGCAGCTGCGACGTATGGCCACGAGGCCCCTTCGCGGTTCGCATTGCAAAGCGCATTGGTAAAGTGATGGTAGGGAAGATCTCGGTGGATATGGCGCCTCCGGGTCCCTGCAGAGTACTTGACATTCAAATGTAAGCGCACCTGTAGGTGACGATAATGACTTTCGCGACCCGTCCACGTCCTTAGAGAAAGTCTGCATTTGAAGTGGTAACCACCACAGATCTCAGAAGAAGGCCTCTGCAATGCGGTAGGCTCAGTCGCTCACGTTTTTCAGGCCCACACGCAATCGCACGCTGTGATCGGGCGCATGGAAACGACCGTTCGGGAGAAGTCTTTCAATTAACCTGCTCTGTTTGATCGATTGCCTAATTTCTAAGTCTTTCGAGCCGGGTCGCTGCGTTATGGGGACCCTGTTCGCGCTGTATACGGACACTTCTGCTTGTTCTAATAGCGTATGTCATTTAAGGGACACTAAAGTGAAAAATCAAATCAGTGGAGACAGATAAATTATTATTTGAGACCTATATTGTCATTAATTTCACTATAATACGATACTTATTAGAAGAGGCAATGAAGGTCAAAGTGTAATTTTTAAATTTCGCGTCGAAACTTCAGCACGTGAACGTCAGTGTGACGTCACGAATTTCAACGTCCTTATGCGTATTTTGGCTATATTGGTTCAATGATTTTTTCTGATACTCGCCATGTTGAGACTTTTTCTCCTTCAGAACACAATGTGAGCAATTTTTAGCGACAAACGATACATAGGCCCTAGCAGACGCCGTCAAAATCTCTGACGTCACGGCATGCTGGTGCGGAAACTTCAAGGCAGCGTCACCACCTTTATTTTCTTTGTGCGCGTTTTCTCTCTTACCCTGCGTCTTCTCGCATTAAGAGTGGTGCTTTCGGTATTATGAAACTGTAATTTAAGAATACGACAAAAATCGTTTTCTTCTCTAGTGTCCTTTTAATATAATAATAATAATTGTTGGAGTTTAACGTCCCAAAACCACGATATAATTATGAAGGACGCCTTAGTGGAGGGCTCCGGAAATTTAGAACACCTGGGGTTCTTTAACGTGCACCTGAATCCATGTACACGGGCCTCAAGCATTTTCGCCTCCATCGAAAACGCGGCCGGGATTCGATCCCGCGACATTCGGGTCAGCGGTCGAGCACCATAACCACTAGACCACCGTGGTGGGTGTCCCTTTAATATAATAATTAGATATACCGTAATAATAATGTTTTCCTAATAGTGTCAATAGAAACGAAAGCTCCGTATTCTTTTATTACTGAACTGCCGCTCAATGCACCTTCGATGCTGTCTTGGGCTTGGTCGTCGTCGTGATGATGCACCCCGCCGTCATCGCCTGTCATGGTAGCATTCAGGCCGTTTGTTGTCGTTCTATTGTCGACCCCCTCTTTCCGTTAACATACCACAAGCGCATGCGCGTATACTAAGCCTATAAAGCAGGGTAGTCTAAAAAAATAATTCAGGAGCCATTCCACTCAGTGGAGGTGGATGAAGCTGTTTAGCCCCCGCCACAGAGGTGACGCAGAATTTCGACCCGAAGCGGATCGCACACGCTGCAACTAAATCCGACATGTCTGTCCAGAGAGCCCCTTTTGATTTTAGCGCGTGCTCGTTTTAAGTCTTCCATTTGAGCAACAAGCATCTTTTTGCCGTGACATGCGTCGTCTTGTCTGGCTTGCCGCATGCGCTGAGAGTTTTGTGCACGATCTCAATTGGTGTCTGCCACCCGTGTGTTCCCTTCTTCGCTTTAGTATAGGCCAGTGGTGAGCAGTAGGGATTGTCCAATATCTGTGGCGCACACGCTAGGGATTTTTGCACACAAACAAACGAACAAACCCCTAGCCATATACAGCTTCGCTGTAAAAATAAAATAAAATAAATAAAAAAAGGCAGGGGGGGGGGGGGGGCTGGATATCACTCGATATTCGACCATGCACGAGTGCCAAGAACGCGAAAAGCGCATTGTTTCGGACATTCAATATGTGAGGGAAAGCTGAGCGTTTTGTCAAATTACACAAACTGGCCTTACAAATATAATTATATTGAGATAAATCCACGAAGAGCGCGTTACTTGGCCTAGCTTATTATTAGCCTTTTAAGCTGTGGTAGCGCGGTGGGCTTTACTCAACACCGCTTCCTAGTCTGGTCACGGCGAGTTGTACCGTCACGTACATGGGACATGGCGCAGCTTGACAGCCGAAAACGTCGTTATTGCGCGGCAAGACAAACGAACACCGTTCCCCGGTAATGTTTGTGGGTGGTGCCATGGTAGCGCATCAGTGGCGTGCGTAGATGGGCGTCGTTGCGCAAGCGTAGGAAAGACATGGAAGCGCGGTTGGCCTTACACTACGCGTACATTCCGCCGGAAGCACCTTGAGCTGCGGTTGTGCCAACTCCCCGTTGTCGGTCACAGAGTACTTGGGCGCACGTTGTGGCGTGACTATGGCGTGACAGCGACGAGCGCCCATTCCTAACACTTGCCAGCCTATAATTTCGATTATCTGCAAGAAGTACCGGCTGCAAGTTCAATTATTTACTTACTCAGATGCTGCCACAATGATTCTAGCTGGAGCGGTACTTCGCAGAAGAAGAGAGACAGAGAGAATTTTGAGGATCTACATCTACATATATTCTGAAACGCAAACGCTGCTGTTTGCTGAATATATATGTGTGACTGACTCTACATCCTTACACGGAGCAGCGCAACACAACAACACACGACACTGACCGAGAGAGAAGACGCAAACACACAAACACGGACACAATCCCAACCAACTAGCCCGGCAACGTGACCGTGCAAAATTCTACTTCCTTAATATAACCAGTCAGATCATTTACAAGATGTACTGTACACAAGTTGGGCTCCATAAACTCAATTACACGCATGTGAGGCTCACTTGCATCAGGTTGAAAGGTCAAAGTGCTGGCTCACTGGACCGTCAATTTTCCTACCCCAATTGCATAATGCGGGTTTGCCTCGCACGCGCCGTTAAATGTTCTTTTTTTTTTCTTCCTTTTTCATGGTTCCGTGGCCGCTGTTATTTTGCCTTTCCAGGATATACCAAATGGAAGTGCCGAGGCATTACCGTACCGGCAAGATAAACCAGACTAAGGAGCTACTTACACGTGCTTTCGGTTCAAGTGCTGCGAAGACCCACCAGCAGGCGCGCACAACTTTGCTAATGCAGGTCTCTCTTTTGCTCTGTGCTTGCAGCGTTAGCATGCGATGCTCAGACACGCTATCGCATTGTATTATATTTCATTGGCTCAGTGCCCACGATGCCATGCTGTAAACCTTAAGGAAGCCGTGAGCTCATATGCAAGGGTCAACGCGAATGGTGAACAACAAAACTTCGCGAAATTTCGCGCTATATGTAAGCCGAACTGCTGCCTTTCAGTGTGGGCGGCAAAGACGGCGGGACGCCGAAAAGAAATCTAATCAACGTTACCTGACAGACTCTCGCAGCGTCCCATGTAGTCGAAGTAGCGCGCACTGTTCGCTTACAAAGGAACATTACTAGGGCTTCTATACAGAAAGCTTTCAGCGAAATTGTTACAGCATTGCCAGCGTCAGCAACGCGGAATGCCCTTAATGTTTCTTTTTTTTTTTTACGCACTCGATCGTTTTGGGAGGCACGGCCTGCTTCCAATTCACCGTAATGCACGAGTGTGGACAATGAAGAGCCTTAAAAATTCGGCGCGTTCAGTGGGACGCCCTTCGCTCGGGTAACTGCACATTCATTCGGTCAAGAGTGCGTTTTTGTGCAACGAAATACCGAATAATCCGTAGCGTAGAGGTGGGGGGGAGGATACTTTCATACGTATGTGTCCTTTTCCTCATCTTTAAAGCGCCGTTGTTCCGTGAACGGCCAGGAATGTTAACGGTGCGGGGCTTTTGTCGACGGCCGCTTTCTCTGCAAACACGCCTGCTGTATATGAAAGCGACTTGGAACGGCTGCGCGGCTCTCCCAGCTTGCTTTTGCACCCTCAAAAGGCGCTTCTTTTCTCGGGTGTGCATAGTGTATAGGAAACAGGATGCCATGCAAATTCGCGCGGAGTTAGGTGGGCGTCGTTTCCAAGATTGGCTCATGAGAGGAATCTGAGGTGTTTGGCAGGACGCGGTGCGGTAGTAGCGTGACTGCTGCTCTTCTTACTGATTTTCTTTTTACGCTTAATACATTACCTTTGAGCGTAAGAAGCAAGTGTGAAAGCAATTCGTCCTGGTCTATAATCTACAAATTTTGCTGAAACGCGCCAAGTTTGCAGTGGCCGGGCCATTAGCTTTCCTTGTAAGGGTAGCCTGAAGGCATCTAAGGCACGTTAAAAGAGAGAGAGGAGGTGGCATACCGTTGTAACATTGAGCTGCGCGGCGCTGCTATTTGGAAAGGAATTTTGCTGGAGCACGCCTGAACGTTTCCAGCGACAGACGTTCATTTCACCGTCCTTTCGTTCTTTTTCCCCTCTTTAATTCTTCGCTGGCCGAGCAGCGTCGGCGTACAATGCACACTGTAAATTGCCCATTAACGGTCTGTAGGTCCTGCACGCACGGTGCAAGTCGTTATCGCGCAATTAATGGCAGCGACGCGTCGCAGGGTACTTTTAATTTCAAAGGCCCGTCTGTCTTCCCAGTGCGACTGGTCAACTTCCAACCCCTTGCGTTGCTCTCCTCTCCCTACACCTCTGCTTCTCTCTTACGCCGTGGACCTGCCCGTGTGCCGTGGAAGCGTAGGCTGAGAGTAATGGGAAAATGCCTGCGCGCCTGAATGAAAGGGCTTTCGGAGAGGCAAGCCCATTCGAAAAACGTGTACTCGGCTGGAGCGAAGCAGTGCGGCGAATAACCATGCATCTACTCAGCGAACTTAAAGAGCAAGAAAGCATGGCTCGAATGAACGCTTTACATGTCCTGCAGCATTTGCAATTTTGAACAAAAACCTTTTTTCACGCCTCGTGCAGTGTGGAAATCGGCTTTAGCTTGAACCATTCCCCAAGCTCAGCCCTTTCGTGTCAAATACGTTTCGTGTTAAACAGCATACTTCTCATCAAACATGATCGAAAAGAACTCAGTTTTTATGCCGTTGATAACAATTCACAGCTTGCTTAGAGAACTGCGCGCTCAGGCGAGAGGAAACATGGAGACTTATCACGTGATGTACATGACACCATTCTTTCGTTGCTGAATTGCAAAGGAAAAAAAAATGCCCGGTTTGTTCGAAACGGGAGCGCAGAGGAATCATTTCTAACAATGTGGTCGCAAAACGAAAGTACCTGCAAAAGCCTCGAACGAAGCATACCCTAATTTCTCAGAATAGAAACTTCGCAACCGAGGAAACATTTTGAGTGGCACGGTGATCGCACCAAGCACGCATATAGCCCCCACCCCTCTTTTGGCTTCGCGACTTAGCAAATAACGGCTAAACTGAACTATAATTTAACTTACCGGTTCGTTGAGAAGTATAAATTCCTAATGGTTTAAGAATGCATACTTCTCACCGCGAGCAGCGCTACATTAAACTTTATGAATACAATGTTAAAACTCTAATGAACTCGAAAACCTTTTCGCAGCGGGCGCACAGCTTCAGGCCAAATGTACTACAGCCACTTTGCAAGAAAGAGCTAAGTTAATTGTTATATTTTCACGAAAACGAGCGATCCCAGGGTTCTAGCTGTGCCCTTGGCAGTTGGATACGGCGTCCTGCTTCTGATAACGAGGTTATGGCTTTGATTCGCTGCCGTAGTGGGAGTTACTTTGACATGGGGCTAAATGCCAAACCTTTCGTGTTGTTGCTGTCGTTCTTGCTGTTGTCGTCGTAGTTGCGTGGCATCCAGTCGCTGGCGACTTCTGGTGACACCGCGAGTATGTATAACCGAGATTGAAGCCTATTTACTACAAGTTCTTCAAGCTCATCTAGACGATGCCCTGTGGCCTCAAGAATGCTAGCCAACCATCTAGTGCATGGCCGCCCTCGTTTTACCTTACCTGCCACTTTGGCTAGCATTCCTTTTCGCTCCATTGAACTGTTCGCTCGCATGACACAAACATAAACATTATAAGAAAGCTTTAGCGTCACTCCCTTTGCTTGGAAAGTAAACTCAGGATTGGTCTCTCTTATGATAGAGGTCTTTGTTTGTTTGGCAATGCCCGTACAAGATGCTGAAATGTGGCGGATGTTGTATTCGTGCACGAACTATAACTTAGAGTTCAGACTTTTTTTTTTATTTGTAAACGAAAGCATGGGAAGGTAGGTTGTGTTAGTTCAGACTCTTACGGACAGACATAGAAACTTTGTTTCGTCGACTGTGACTGCAAAAGTGTGGACGTCACAGCAAACAACGCCTACCTAAAAAGGAACGCGCTTAATAAGCATGCGCTTGCACCGAACGAGGTGAGGACGTTTAGCACGTGCTGTCAAATTGTCCGCTTCGTGAACGCCAGGTGCAAGAACTGCGTGCCTAGTTTAAAGTAATGTGGGGCCTCACGCTGAGCTGCAGACGGCTGTGGCGATATCCAGACATTCCAAACAGGGCGCGATGTGTTGGGCCCGGTTTTGGTGTTTCGCCAAATCTTGCTACGAAGTATCGATAGTGTACGTACATCAGGGGTCTCAAACACGCGGCCAGCGGACCTTCTGCTAGCAGCCCGCGGCTTCACACGGAATAAGGTTCTGTGACTGCTAAACAGTACTCGCATTAATTTCTCGCCTATTGCAATTAGCGCTTTGTTCGGGTAAGCTACAGAGACGGGACTGGTCTCAAGCATATTTTTTTTTTTCATGAGGCACCCCATGCGGTAACTATAGGAATTGAAACATTGTGGTGGAACGAAAACTCCATATTTCACAATCGGCGTTCAGATTTTAGGCATTGTGGAAATCAGTATCGATATGTTTTTCGAAACCTGACGTCAAATCCTCTTCAGAAATGACCCCTATGAGGGGCGTAGCCAGAAATTTTTTTCGGGGGGGGGGGAGGTTTAACTATACTTTATGTATGTTCGTGCGTGCGTTTGTATGTGCGCGTGTATATATGCGCAAGCAAAACTGAAAACTTTCGGGGGGTTTGAACCCCCCCAACCCTCCCCCCCCCCCCGGCTACGCCCCTGACCCATATAATGGATATGGGAAAGGCGTTCTTTCAAATTAGGTGACATTTTGTTCAAACCTCCCCCCCCCCTCCAAGATCCCACCCCACCATCTTCACTGTCCCGGCCTTTGTGGGACTAAATTTCGTGACTGCGGCCCGCTATAGCTGAGGTGAGTTTGAGACGCCTGGTGTACGTGATTATGAATTTTATTCTCACTTGTTTATTCACGTTGCACTACGCGTGCATGGCCGTTAGAAGTCAATATTGCTTTGGCTGGTGATGCTCGTGCGTAGCCATTACGTCATTTCTTTTTGCCGGCAACTGATGCGCAATATCCACACTCGTGCAATAGCTGCAGCCGGGCTGCAGTATGTTAAGATAATACAGAATAAAAATAAACGACCCTTTTCATCACGTGAATAAAAGAAATTATCAGGTGGCCGCATATAGCCTTGATTCCCCTACTATACGCTGTCTTTGACAGTCACTGAATTGTTCTGGAAAGTTAAATCCCCGTGAATAGCTCCACGTCGTCCTTATTATCGCAGCGGCAAGAGGTGTCACATTGCCATAAAGGTAAATTGGGGTGTATTTCCTTCTGGCCCCAATGCATTCACATTGTTCCTCTTCTCTTTTTTTTGTCCTCCAAACTCTTCTTGCTTACCTGAACATTTCCTATATTCATCCACTTTCTGCTGATTTTGCTTCCCGACAGCGTGGACGCCCTCTCGTTTACGCGGAGCTGTGACAACCTCGATGCAAGACTGAGCGCGCACTCCGGGTTCGCTACTTCCACCCGCCACCGTGACCAGCAGACCCGTGAATAATGCATTTTTGAACTGCAATCAGCAACCGAACTTTCCGAGGAACGTGTCCCCGGTCGCGAAGCGCCGGAAAGAAGACGACGGAGGAGGGCACCGAAGAAGCCCAGCCGCGGCACTTAGCGTGGCACGCGCGCCCGCCGCCGAGAAAGCGCGCGTGACGAAGGCCCGGCTGTTTGTCTCGGGCAAACGAAGGCAACGCGGAGGACGCTCTTCTCCCCACACGCGTCGTCCCTCGATCGTCCAGGAGGCCTGGACCTCAATTCCGAACGGGCGAAAAAGCCCGGTGGTCGTCTGGGCGCGATTTCGCAGAGCAAACAGGTGCCGAGATAGGGTTCAGGCGTTTACACTGCGCGTCCTTGCTTTGCTCAGCGGCGTTAGAATGAGCCCTCAGCTGCGCGCAGCGAAGCGGCGTCTTGCGCGCTTTATAAGGCGCCCCGTGAAGAAGCCCGGATCCCGTTCCGCGCGCTTTTCATAGGAGAGCACCTCGGGAGACGGCGCATTTATAGCAGCGCGAGTGTTTGCATTTGAGGCTCGCATCCGAGGGGAACCACCTGGCCACGTTTCATCTAACCTGCGCAACTTATAGAATCCTTGGACCTTCGCTTGTCATCGTCTGAAACCGTCACCTATATGGAATGCTTGGTTGCTTGCGTCGCTCGCAAAGGCTGGTCCCTCGGAATTGCATGGCCTATGGCAACTGCTCCCTTGTGGCACACGATGAAACTGGCGATATCAGGCAACGAACGCACCTCTTTAATTCTCCCTTCGGGTGTACGAGGGTGTACGAGGTTGTGAGCAAGGGTAATTTCTTAGCTGTGATAAGCTTTATGTCTCGCCTTCACAGTGACCATGTGTCGAGTATGTGACATAGTCACCGTAAACATACATTTTTCTTTATGTGATCCCTCACATACTGAGATTAGATAACTACTTTTCAGAACGTCTCGCTCACGAATACACATTCAACTCCTGTTTATTACGTCACAATTCCTTCTACAGTTCCGTACTTTTCTGTGTCGTTTCTCGTCCGCCGATGTTCTCTCTTCTTTTTAATTCCCTTTGAACTTGCCAGTGTTTCAGCTCAGCGGAAATTCTTGCGTGTGCAGAGGCCACCTGCTGTCCATTAGCGCTGAGGCGGCTCCTGAAAAAACTTAAGTCGGGGCCATTTGCGAGCTTCCCGATTGCCCACATCATATCCTCACTCCCTCAGAGGAAGCGAGAAACAGGACCCGCGAGCACATAGGCCAGTGCGCCTAAAAGAGAGCAAGAACGAAAAAGAGGGAGAACAGAAGGGGGAAAAAAGAAAAAAAAAAATGTTGCGCAGAGGAGAGAAACTGTGGATGTCTTCCTGGCTGCAGCTTTCCAAGTGCCACTTGGAGCAAGCGGGAACAACGCTGAGGTAATTGTCGCTGTCAGGATGTTTCCTCAGCGAGTGTGTTTGTGTGTGCGCGCGCGCGTCTGTTCGTGGCGTGTGTCTGGCGACGTCCAGGAAGAGCTTGTCAATCGCAAGCCTAACAGCGCGAGTCCAGCGAAAACAGTCACCGCTAATGGCCGTGGAGATGTCGCTGACGACGCGTGCGAAGCCCGTCGACTCGAGCGCTGCGAGGCTCCCCTTTGCGGGGCCCGGTTCCTCTGGCGAGTCTGTTTCAGAGACGGCTCGATAGCAGAAACACAGCCAGCGTTTAATCGTTTCCCCGCGCGGCCTTCTTTCCCAGTTCGCGTTACGTGCTCGTGGCCTTCCTTCTCTCGCGCTCTCTCTTAAACCACTCCACTATGAACTCTCACAGTTTTTGCTGTAGTTTCGCGAACTTCCCGCGACAAGCAAAATAATTCATGCTTGGAAGCACTTACGGTCAAGCGAACGACGTTTGCAGGTTGAGATGGGTGCCTTTTAAACCCTCGAAGTGAAGTCCCGGCGACGCTGCTGGGTTTCTCCAAATCGGACATGTTGGTACTTGATTGATTTTCAAAAAGGAACAGCACAGGAAAAACGCAAGTTTTCCAGGGAGTTTGAAATGTCGGATGAGTTACATGGAGAAACAGCTTGAGTTGTTGAAATAATAAAAAAAAGTGTGTCATTGACATACGCGCCGTCAATGACATGGTCGCAGAGGAAATTGCTTGTCATTAAACTGGGAAAGTAACAGCAGAAGAGACTTTATTTCGAGTCGAGCTTAACTTACTTAATGCGAAAAAAAGAAGCGATGAAAGGAGAACTAGGGTGCCAGTAAGTGCAGAACACGCAGCTTAAACATTACGCGCGCGGTGCTGTACCAACTATGCTATTGTGGTGGCTGTCCCTTGATCCCATATTTTAAGGGAATTTCTGGAAATGCATCTTTTATTTCATTGTTGATAGTGACAGCCACCACCACTTCTGTTCAAAGCGGTGGATGTAAAACCTGCAGTGAACTGGAAGCTTTAACTTTAGAAACCGCACGTGAATAGATAGATAGATAGATAGATAGATAGATAGATAGATAGATAGATAGATAGATAGATAGATAGATAGATAGATAGATAGATAGATAGATAGATAGATAGATAGATAGATAGATAGATAGATAGATAGATAGATAGATAGATAGATAGATAGATAGATAGATAGATAGATAGATAGATAGATAGATAGATAGATAGATAGATAGATAGATAGATAGATAGATAGATAGATAGATAGATAGATGATAGATAGATAGATAGATAGATAGATAGATAGATAGATAGATAGATAGATAGATAGATAGATAGATAGATAGATAGATAGATAGATAGATAGATAGATAGATAGATAGATAGATAGATAGATAGATAGATAGATAGATAGATAGATAGATAGATAGATAGATAGATAGATAGATAGATAGATAGATAGATAGATAGATAGATAGATAGATAGATAGATAGATAGATAGATAGATAGATAGATAGATAGATAGATAGATAGATAGATAGATAGATAGATAGATAGATAGATAGATAGATAGATAGATAGATAGATAGATAGATAGATAGATAGATAGATAGATAGATAGATAGATAGATAGATAGATATTTTTGACACACGGTCTGGCGAAGGAATGGCTGTCAAGTATTTCACCGCAGAGACGGCGTCGCAGAGACCATCGATGCCCCGGATGCCCTGTAATCCTTTCGTTCTTAGTCCCTATTCTGCCTTTAAAATTGCACATAAATATTTATTTTTCATTCAAGAGGGATATCTGAAAGGAAGGCGGAAATCATGTGCAGAGATTCTTTAGGCTTGTCTTTTGAAACCAAGTGACCAGCACCCTAAGGTGAAAGAAAAAGAAAAAAAAAGAAAACAGCAACGTCAATTAGTCGCATTAAAAGCATAGATAAAGAGTCACCTGTTATGGCGAATTTAACAAACTAGTCGAAATTTTAGTCAGACGAGGTTATACTTGTGATATACCTTGAATGATATGCCTTGTATATATATATATATATATATATATATATATATATATATATATATATATATATATATATATATATATTCACACACACCACTTAAAAGAAGGAGAATTATCGGGAGGATTTGAGCAACATCAATACCGCTCTCCAGGATGACTAAATTCTGGACGCTGATTCTGAATATAGAGTTTTTGGTCCACGGATGTTTCACCATATGGTGACCGCATGGGCTGCTTAACGAAAAGAATGCTTGAGACCATTCATGTCTGTGTGTAGCTCATGAACGTTCTTAATTGCATCAGTTGCCCTTCGGTTGCACACTCGGATAAGGCAAAAAAAATTTAGGCTATATAAACGTGGCTTGTAAAAAAAGATGGCTTGTGTATGTTCCGCTTCTGATGATGTAAAATGATTTCCTGTAAATATGACTCAATTTTGCCACCTGTATACCTCAGTCATACTTAGATTTATCATCAAGCGATTCAACGCATGCGTTGAAGAGAATACATAAGCTTGTTTGATAACAATAAACGGCATTTGAAGTTCAACGCTTGCGTCTATATCCTTCTTTATGTGTTTCCTTTTGTGGTTAATTTCGATGCGCGCTGCCATAATCTGTGATGAATCAGCAAGCCCACCAGTACTCCATAAGTTAAGAAAAACAAAATATCAGACAAAGATAGCCAAGTGCAGCCCGGGCCGCTAGCGAAAGGTGCACGTGTTTTGAAACCCCTGCTCTAGCCTTTGACCGCCGTGGCCGGTCCGATGAGCCTTTTTAGTTTCTCATTTTGGACATAATCTGTCATCTCAGCATCGTTGTACGACAGTGGTTAGGTAACGATCATTAGCAGCTAGTTTATGCCATCACACAAAATATTATCAAGCACGACTGTTCAAGAAGTGTACCAAAAGTAAGTTCACCTCGCGTGTCTCAGGATATATGTATAGTGCTGACAGTTTCTCATGCTCTAATTATGTGACAAAATCACTTAGCGGAGAACATCAAAGGCTCAACTTCATGCTCTAAAGAAACGTTCCTCGTCCTTCAATTTTACTGAGCTTATTAAATGGCTCGTAATTGAAAAGTTGTGGGCTTCAATCATGGCTTCAAACGGTGGAACTAAGTGCGATTTCTCATCGCCGGGAACCGGTACATTAACAAGCAGATCCCTTAGTGGCTGTGAGCGGGAAGCGAACCCGGTTTCTATGGGAAATCGCAGGTTTTTTCGCGAATAACTTGTCAAAGAGACTCTTTCTAGAAATGCCGGAGGAAATTGGCTCCGAACTTCTCGCTCCGCTAATCAGATCAGGGGTTTGCTTCGTCGTCGAAGATCCTTTCCGAGTTGCGGGACAAGTTTAGAGCATCGGAGTCTATGGACACTCTCGAAAAGTCGTGTATGAGAGTGGAAAATGATATGCGAAGACCAGGAGCTTTCCACATTTCTGGGACTCGGCATTCAACTGTTCGTATACAGCGCGCCTCGAGATGGCCGAAAAGTTGTTCCACAAATGTAGTTGTCATAACACAGTCGCAAGCACAGTCACAGAGGAAGCCTGCATGGTGAGGCGGTGGAGCGTTGGTCGGCCACTTTCGAGATACGGGCATTAAATCCATTAGTAATATGACTGTAAGTTCGCTGGTTCAACTCCGGCACGTGGCGCCTGCTTTTCCCCCTCATAAATTGGTTCGTTTCCACCATTGATTACACGTAATCCAACTACGTCAGTACTCGCGTTATCACGGAAATTCCCATCGTTAAATCTCCCGGGTAACTCTAAAACATTAATTTGTATGAATACTACTATAGTTCAGTGAACTCAATGAATTGTTCATTGAGTGTTATCGAGCTAAAGCAAATAGTTACCTTCACAGTGGCAAAAGTGACGTTCTTGCTGAAGGTCTGAACGAATCCGGCGATTACGGGGCCAGCATGCCACATCTTGTACGTCGAAGTGGGCTGTTGTAAAGAAATACAGTTTTAATCCGCTGCTAAAAGCGGAAACTTCTAAAGCTTCGTCTGTTCCCAGAAATCCTAAAAACCAGAGCTGAACTTGTCCGAATAACAAACAAACAAACAAACAAACAAACAAACAAACAAACAAACAAACAAACTAACTAACTAACTAACTAACTAACTAACTAACTAACTAACTAACTAACTAACTAACTAACTAACTAACTAACTAACTAACTAACTAACTAACTTAAACGAAATAATGATAAAATCTTATTATTTTCGATCCCTTCCGCGTAAATTATACTATAGCAGGAGCATTGGAAACACGCGCTCCAAGTTGTATGCGAACGTCTTTTTTAAGTACCCTCAATAACCCAATCATTAAAATGTCATTTGTTGTATCTTGGGCACTGGCAAATGGACCACTTGGCTACAATTATTCTCACCACAATGACCGATTAGGTGAGACACCCGGACACGACTCCCGGCAAGCTTATTTTCTTTCACTGCTGAGCAGAGGTCTGAGCTCTTGACACTCCTTATCCGTTTATGAACCTATCTCGCCATTTTAAATGTTGTATTTGCTGCGAACGATAGCTGCGAACTAACAAAGCGGCCCTTTGCGTTCAATCATATGTCAGGCATTTCTTCATGTCAGAGAAAGCAAAAAACAAACCCGAACAGATATACCTAGAATCGTGCAAAATATCGCTATCCTGGCAAAATAAGTCCTACAGCACGGCCGATAACAGATGATGCCGTTATATTGCGCATTAGCAAATCAGCGTTGACATATCTTGTGCCTGCCCAAATTATTGATTTGAAAGCCAGCAGCTGCAATGACGGTGCAAATGCGCTAGGGCAAATTCTTCATTCTTTCCACTAGAGTTGGCAATTGGGCTGTTTGCCAGCTGTGCTTGGCAGACCGACAAGTTTGGGAAACAAGTTCGCAGTCTGTTGCCGCATACAATATATACGCTTATCAAGTTTCCAGGGGAGCTTGATATGATTGTATGAATGTGTTCCCTTCACCTCTTTCTTCAGCAAAGGGTAGTCGGCTGGCCTAATCACTCGCTAATCTCCCTGTATTTCCTGATATTGCTCCGCTTCTCTTGTCAGGAGTAAGTCAGGTGACTCTAGCGTCACTTAAAATTCTCACCAAAGTACCAAGCGAAAGGAGCGGGTGGCGGTTCTCTTTATTCTCACATGGTAGGCTATACAACGTATCAATAAGTCGGGAGCTGATAACTGCTGTTTGCAAACATTGAGTTAAAGAGATGAAATTTGTGCCCTAGAGAGTCTGTTTGCCCTTACGTTCACATCCTGTACACCGCAACAGTATATCAAAGTACGAATGACACTACACAGCGTAGTCAGGTCATTCAACTAAACAGATTAAGAGTATCGTTTTGCGTTTTTCATTGGTAAATAGCACAATGCATTTATGACAGCTTAACAAGGAAGGCACCAGGAATCTACAGAAGGGTATGTGCAAGGCATACAAACAGCACTCTATGGACTATCCTTGTATACAAATACAATTAACCGTGTGTGAAAGATATGGGTGGAGATCGTATCTGCATTTTTTCGAAGTTGATGCAACCAATCTATGCGGGCGGCTAAATGAAGGATCATAATTAATTCATTTTTTTATTTCTTACGAACTCACCTGAACACCCAGGCTGCGAACGAACCATTCGCCGCCAAGAGATGTACACACCATATCGACGTCGCCGTTAAAGATGATAGTCTTCAGGCTGCCATAGTCTATCAGTTCTTGGATCACATCCCGCACAGTCATGTGCTGCTTGGTGAAATTGAGTTCCTTCCTGAAATGTGGGACGGAGCGTGATAGAATTTTTGTTTTTGATAACATCACTAAGTTTTAAAAATTTTGCCAAATTTTAGCCAATTATCCGAGTCATCCCGCTTTCAGCGGCGGTACACCTTCAGGTTTTTGAAAAAGATCACCGGATTCGATTCGCTAAGAGCTTCCTCGGACTCCACGCATTTACTTTCACGTAATGATACTCTTATTTAAAGAAGCTAGAAACTGTCCTGCGCCAACGGCATTAGAGATAGGTGCCTGTAAGATATGACTGAGAAAGCTCAGAAAGCAGTTAACAACTTTTAAGCAAATAGAACGAGTCAAAAACCCGCGCAATTGAATCATTCATTGTCACACTGTTTCATGAAGTAGTTTTTTGCTTTCGTGATCTGAATTCGAATATATACAGCATAAAACAAAGCAGGACTGAGGGACAGGAACGTGACAAATGCTGCCTAATATTGGAAGATAATTTTAGAAATGAAAGCAAAAGAAATAATTCCAATTTAAATATACTTGTAAATCATCGTTTTCACAAATGTGTGAGATACGCCGAACTATTGTGTAAGAAGGCTGGTCTTAAGCTTTCACAAGATGCTCTGAGAAAAAAGAACCAGGGGAACTGGTGTGCAACGTACTATAGCAACAACGAGATAAAAACTACAGACAACGAAGCCATGGAAAGCATAGGAGATGTAGAATTGCAAATGAAGGTGAAGTTTACAGTACGTTTTGCGTTTTAAATAAATACGAAAGCACAAAAAAAAAGGAGAATGTTCTGAAAGGTAAGAGCCGAACCTTGAACCTCCTCATGGCGGTTGCGATGCTCTCTACCAATATAGCTACAATTGCAATTGTCCTTACGTCGATTTCTGAGTATTCGTCTACGCGTCTTAGACCTCGCCCAGGAAGCCAATGCTACTAACAGTAATTATGGCGGTTATGTGACACCTGTTTAACGTGAGGCGTACCAGGCATACGCGAACTGAGAAGCGGGAAATTGGGCAAAACAATCTGGTGTATGCCACATCAAGGCGGCCAGAGTCAATCCTATTGCTGTGCAGTGAGGTATGAGGGTAATGCTGAGGGACTCCATATTGGTCCGCCAAGTGCATCGTGATAGCACATCTCCCAACGCCTCATGTATCGCGGACATAAGTACGAAGCGCAGCACACAAACCGCACCAGGCTTCTCTCTGCGTGAAGATGCGTACCCATTCAAACGTAAGAGAGATTAAAAGTAGTGTACCTTCATAAAATGCCGAAAAGTGCAATCTTTGACTAACTCTGCAGACGCTGAACTATTTAGAAACCGATCACGCGATGGGATTTGCTGGCTGTAACCTTAAAATCGAACAGTTTCACACAGTTTGTATAAAAAGCTCACGTACGCGCACGGAACCCATTCCAGCGGGGACTGTTCAACGTGCAGAGCTTCGATGACATCTCGTCGGTTGTAATAGAGCGTCATGTCTTCGTTATAGGAGCACCTGTCGTCGTTAGATTTAAGATTCTGAAAGAACAGCAAAAAAATAGATGATACTGTTAATAGTGGACTACACAGAAGCGGGCGAAGCGACAATTTCATCCCCTGCTTCTGTGTAGTCTCTGTCTTCCTAAAGAACTCAATCTTGCGCCCAGAGACAACACATTTTCAAGCATGCCCAAGATCGATGTGATTATCGTTATCGTAGGTTATTAGCGCAAGCAGGACGAGGACTAAAGGAAGATACGTGCAAAACGACAGGAACAGCATGACTTACAACCGCATGAATCTGTTCTCTTGTGACCCCGTGTATATATATATATGCCCGCTCATCGTCCTGATATTACAAGAAACATGAAAAAAAGCAGAATCCTTTTCCATCAGTGACAACGTTGCCGAGCTGACAAAATTACTTTCTTCCAACTTGATAAAATGCCTATGTCTCTAGAATCTCGCGTTCAAGCTCATTACGCGCCTATATCGAACTATCACGTCGGTGCGATATCTTATGAGCTGCAACACGAAACAGCATAGACGTTCCACTGCTGTGAGCTTGCTGTACAATTGAGAAATACGTCTATATGAAGATGCGACTAAAATTAATATAGCTACCATGCTACGGGTGCTAGAGAGCAGCTCTTTCCTTTTCGTAGCTTCAAGATGACGGTCCATTTTAATAAAGATAGCAAGAAAGTTAGCGTCGTGTGAGTACGCATAAGAGCAAGGATGAACACACCTCTTGCGTCCCTGACTGAATTGCTAGTCCGCGTTGCGGCACTGCTTAACGAGGATTAATAGCGAAGCATGTTGCAAATCACCCCTTTGTGAAGCTATTCGTGCTGACGTGTGCCACATTTACAGTGCTCTTAGATGGAAGAACTAGCACGTTGATCTTCATCTGGGAGGCTCTTCAGCAAATTAGTCACAGCATACTGAATTGGTAACACGTCACCGTGACGCTTCTCCTCCAGCAGAAATTGCACGCCGGAAAATAAAAAGAATATTGCTCCGCGAGCGACAGATCGGGGGAATGAGGAACGTGTTGGAGTAACATTATATTAATTATTTAATTGTTTATTAATTGCCGAAACTGCTGGTTTTCTCCGAGTTTGCGCAAGATTTAATCAACTAGTGCCTAAATGATTTAAGAAAACTAAATCTTGACAGACCCTGAAAAGAATCTAAGTATCAGAAGATAACGAAATATTCAGAATTTTCACATTCTCATATATTTTAGAAACAAATCCAGTGCGATAAAGCTTACGCGTTCATTACAATAAAAAAAAGTATGGCCTGTGGAAATAGGTGCATTTGTGGGAATTAACGCGACTACATGAACAGTGAATAATTTTACTGCGCTTTGTTCTAGGTCGAGTGTTATTTCTGCCCTGATACAGCAGTGTTGAACCTCACGCTATTGTGCGACACGAACCATTTTTCGGGTGAAAAATAAAGCCGGCTCTGTGGAATTTCTTGGCCCAAATGTTACAACGCGCCAATTAAGCAGAAGCGCTAGTCCGTTGTATGCCCTTCAGGATTCTTGGTTCAGCAATCCTCATACACCAAAAATGCGATCAACGCTGCCCTTGCTCTCGCTGGTTGTCTAACTTTCTTATGAAGGTGTGAACTATGACCTCGTCGCTTCGTTTTGGGGTCACACAGGTAGCAGTCATCCCTTCGAACTCCCCGAAGAAGAACATGTAATGGCAAGAAATAATGAGTTGCCACAGTGAATTTACTTCTTCAGCTCCCGCTAGTTTGCACAGTTTACGCTTTCCCGTACACCGGATGTATCCTCTCTGCCGCCGTTGTAAGATGCCCAGGTTATATTTCTACTTGTCCTCCACATACCTACAGTGTCGAGAAGCAGGCATACTTTACCGTGGTTTCTTGATCGACCGCTGTGTCCAGTACATGGTTCGTTGCGTACTGTCGAGTGACCTCTGGGCGGCGTGGCAAAAGTCCCAACTGTGTCTCTGTGAGGTTGCATAGATCGTATAGGTTTTGGAAGTTCAAGCCACTTTTGAAAACAAGGTTGTAGACTTTGGCAACCTGCGGACATGTAAGCACGAACTTGATTAGTACCTTAATTCAGGCCTGTTCGTTTATTGCTCTAATGAATAGGTAAAAGCGCTAATGCAACAGGCGAGAAATTTAAAAAGATAGACCGGAAAAAAAAGCTCGAAATCATCCATCTCAGGTCATCGGGGTTCGTGGGCACTCTGCGCTACGCAGGCTAATAGTGCGTCGCCACAAATTATCAAGGTTTTCTCAATTTCTTTGTAGTTTGACGAAGACACCTACATGTTTAGTACACCTGAACTATTCTGACAACCTATGTCAAAAACTCGTTTCATTTTACCCATAACACGGGGGATGCTACACGAGGGTCGTTAAGGGGTACTCCTGTGATGGAAGCTCTTCAAACATATTTAACAGGTTTCTTTAAAGGGCTCGCGCACGTGAAATTGCTTGGTAAGTACACCGCGGTATGTACTACACCGTGGTATGTACTTTGTCAACCCCCTTTTTTTTTCTGTAGCCAATGTAAAGAATACAGCGCCGCAGGGTAAAGTGAGGTGGGCTGTGACCTGGCAAACACAGTTAAGTGAATTGTTGGAGGTTTATGTAGGCAGCGTTAACAATGCTTGGCCTTGATGCAGCGTGCGCAAAACCTTACAAACTTCTCGAAACGACACTAGTGCTGACATTGAATTTGTAACGTTATACAGTGGCCTCTACCAGTACAGGACAGGTTAAATACCGGAATGGCGCAGGCTATCCTCTTCGGATCCATTGTGAAGTCACACGTTTCCTCGGATATGCTGTTGTTGCAGCAGTTCGAAGTAATCTGGTCCCAGAGGCTGCACAAAAAAGGAGGTATCGCTTTTTGTAAATGGGAGAACGCTTATTAGTTTCTTGCCGCAGTAACAGATGCCCGGATTAAATAAATCTCATAACGGGCAAACAGCGATGTAGTGATGTACGGCGATAGCTTCTGGCGGCGAATATATACTTTCTAACCTGCAGAACACACCCAGTTGAAACAACAGTCAGACGGAAGTACGAAGGCAAAGCCTCTAGTGGATTGCCTTTTTTACAGTTTACTACATGAAGGTGTCCATCTGAAAGCTGACATACACCGATTACTATGCATCTGAAGTATGCTAATGTTTTTTCGTATTCATTTACTTTTCTAATGACAGGCGACTTATAACTTTGATCGCCTTTTTTTGTTCATACAAAATGCCCAGAGTGCCCGCGTTCGAAATTAAACGAAAACCTCGACACTAGTTTTTGTTCGATGGGGCTTCCATTCCATATCTACGCAGCGACACGCACTGACGAATACGCAATCAAATATATTCAGAGAACGGGTTATAACAGCTCCCGGAACGCATTCCGTGCATCTGTAGTGTAACGCGTCGAATGCAACATCTCGAGGCTGGCAAGACACGTGCACTTTGAGAAGAATATTTGATTTTACGTCGTTGTCTCAACATGAATGAAGCTAGATTGTGGGCCGCGGAATATCGTCCCAGTTGCCCAGCCGCCGCATCGTTATTGACGTTTTTGTACAAACATTAGCATCTGAGTTTTTTTTTTTTTTTTTTAGATTCCATGCCTCGTAGTCACCGTATGCGATGGTATTGAGAGGGTCGTAGAATTACATCCTCCTCCTAAGTCTTAGCACGCACATAACCTATAGCGACGCTGTGAGTGGTGGGAATAAACAGCGACTGGAGATGTCTGTCTAATGCTAGAAATATGCACGTCGCACATATTTAAGATCGGTTTGTCGGTGACGACGCAATCAGCGATAATACAGTCTTTCTTACGTCTTCTGAAAGTCTAATCTGTCTGATAATGTATACTTAGAAGACAGGTCGCACATGCGTAACATTGATGCACGTTGGTTGAGTAGAGTGCTATGCGACGCGATTAGACGAAAGCGCTTAAATTCGTCGCTGAGCCTCTGCTAATGGCTGACAGCGAGCAGGCGGAGGTCGCTAGGCCGTCGGATGCCGTTTGAGATCCGACTGGAGCTCGTAATTAACCGCTTATGCATGCAGCGTCAATAATTTGGCTTTCTCGACGCCGCTGGTAGCGAAGAGCGAGTGTGCTGGACAGCTGAAGTGCCTGACCGCCGTATATATCGGCGACCAGAGCACCTTGCTATCCGGGCGCAGCTGGTATAATTAAGGGCTTGTATTCACCCGCACAATTAATATAGCATCGCACTAATGTGTAAATAGGAAAAGTTTTTCTCGACGACGTCGGTAGAGGGGGGCGAACATGCAGGCTGGACGAGGAAAAGACAATCGCAAAGACAATCAAGCGATGTCCGTATGCGAGAATTCGTCGTATCATCCCAGACACGGCGCATACACTGAGCTACGCCGAGGTAGAAGGGACGTGCCCCAGTTACCTGTCTTATACCAGCGCTCTGTGACGCTACAGCGATACCTCCAAATGGAGTGACCCATCTATCAGTAAAGAAATGTACGGGAAGGAGCGTTAGCTAAAAAAAAATAGAAGCACGATGGCAGCGAGAGGTGGCCAAGACTGTCGCATAACGAGAACCTTCACTTACGTCGACAAACATTTTTATTGCGATAGGAATTATATGGACACTCCACGTGCATTTTTGCCGTCGCCGTCATGTTCCGTATAAAGTCCAACTCGATAACATCGCCCCGCGCGTCGTATGTTCTTTGTGCGAGTGAAAGCGCGCGAGTGCTGCCGACGAACCCGGCCCAAGCAGGGATGAAACGAGCCGGCCGTCTCCATCGCGTGAAAGTCTCATGGAGGGGTGCCGGAAGGAGGGCTGCGTGGCTCGGCAGGAAATGCGTGTTTTGACCAGCCAGGTCTGGTTGTCGGCGGACACGCGCGCCGTATATTTACAGGGGATCAGCCGACGGCTCATGCCTTTGTACGTGTTGTGTTCTCATCGCAAAGTTTTACGTTGAAGTCATACACAGCACGAAGGACGCTTCGCTAGCTGCAGCGACCGCGTTTCTTTACGCCAGCGTTTTGTTTGAGTTATGCCAGGTTGCATGCTAAAAGAGTGAGCTGCTAGCCTTACTTTGTACAACGTTCCAATTTGTTGCTATTGTATTCATTCCTTCGCTCTTGCCGCGAAGCGGACTTTTTAGGCGAAAGAATTAGATCCCTCATAAAACGAAAAAATTGACCGTACGCGCCAACACGAGTGATGCAAAAAATCATCACGTGATGACGTCCCCATATGGCTTCATAATGAAGTCACAAATTGCCAAAATTTGCGACGTCATCAGGACGTCACTATGACGTCACATGATGGCGTCATCACATGGCATCGTCGCTTGGTCAAAGGTGAGCCGATCATGGGAGCAGTGCAATACCAGGTGAGGTGCAGGAAGCTCGCAATGCATCCGATCCTGGAGGCAGTGCGAAACCACGTTAGATGCAGAGAGCTTTCGAAGGGGCAAGGGGAGGATCAATACATTGACTGAGAAGAAAAAGAACAAGAAGATAGCTTTCGCCTTCGAGTCACCTTAGGCGAATGCGTAAGGAACCCTGTGAGTTTTTTTTCGCTTGCTTACTGTTATTTTTTTTCTAATTGACACGCGTTGTCACGTGACTCAGTATTAGAATAAAATTAGATAAACTCCCTGAAGTCCGATCTACACAGATGCAGAAGGACTAAGTAATGAACTGTTAACCACAGCCCATCGCTCACAGCCGTCAGATCGGTTGCACTCTAGTGAGACTGACCGTTTCTCCCTTTAAAATCATATGTAAGCACGCTTGTTGAGAACCAGTGGTGTTGGTTTACATTTGTTATTTTTCGATTTCGAACCGAAGTCTAAGGAGTTCCTGGTCCGCAGGCTCTGATGAAAACCCGAGACCTGATAACTTCAGTAGCAGGGATCAGGCGTACGAAAGCGCATCACATCGCACGAGAAGCGAAATAATTCAATTTTACTGGCATCATCAACAAAACTAAGATACGTAAATGATGTTGTGTAGTTTTCGTACTGTAGATGCACAATTAGGAAAGCCGAAGATTGTCGTGTTGTGTGGGATCGACTCTACCCACAACTTTAATAGCTGTCCCAGCGTGGACTTAATTTCGTCACTGATGACGCACTTCTTCCATAAGTGAAAATTATAGTGTACGATTTTTTTTGTGCGGCTGTAACGTTGCAACATAGATTTCCAAGTTTATCTTGGCGAATGTGCGGCAGAAGGCAATACGTGAGAAATCTCCGCTAGACAGTCGTCCGTTTCGGGAATAAGGAAATGAGCCTGTTGGTCACACGGCTGCGTCAATATTGAAAAACACGCAGAACACAAAAAGAATAAATAAAAAAGTTTCAGTTACAAGCGAGAATAAGTGCTCACACTTGCATCGGTGCATGTGTGATATGTAATGTTGTTTCTGAAGAAAATGTATTAGTGCCAAAAAAAAAAACTTACTCGCGTCCCAAAAGGCTGTGGTAATTAGCATAAAATATGGTCGCCTTGAAGTGAAGCTTGAAATCCACAGCTCCGTTTCCGATGCCATAACCCTTGGGAAGAAAAAAAAAACGAGTAAAGATTAAGGTACACATATAGTCAGGACCTAACGTAAGGAATTATTTGTCATTTCTCTTACCTTGACATTCAGTCCTTGTGGGTTCCTCAGAATTCGCTGCATGATAAGGGAGACGAAGATGCCCCCATAGCTGTCACCCATCGCGTAGAAGTCATTTCTCTTGAACTGAGGGTATTTGTCGAAAAAATCCAACAGCGCCAGGTAGTTATCTTCGGTTGCTTTGGTGTCATCGCTGACGTAGACTCCGGTGGGATCGTAAGAGAAACCGACACCAGCCGGTGCTTCCAAGAATATTATGTTTGCAACCTGGAACAAGACATAAGATTACGCGTCACCCTTTGACTTAATAGCGTTTGCTGTCGGGCTAGTTGGTGCATAGCTGAACTTCAATTGATGGCGCAAATGTTAAGACAGGAACGTAGAAGACACGTCCGTGTCTTACGTGTCTTCTACGTTCCTGTCTTAACATTTGCGCCATCAATTGAAGTTCAGTCACCCTTTGAATGGCTCAGTTTAGAAGTTAACTGACCGACTGTGTAGCGTTCTCGCGCACTACATGAATCAAGGTTGCTCGCGCAGAGTCACGCCTGTATTCTCAGCAGAAGTTAATAATAATTGCTTGGAGTTTACGTGCCAAAACCACGATATGATAATGAGGCACGCCGTTGTGGGGGACCCCGGATCAATTTAGACCACCAGGGCTTTTTTAACGCCCACCTAAATCAAAGCACACGGGAGTTCTTTTGCATTTCTCCCTCATCTAAATGCGGCTGCTGCGTTCGGGAATCGAACCCGTGCCCTCGAGCTAAGCAGCGCGACACCTTGCATGTTAAGCCACCACGGCGGATCACAGCAGAAGTTGCGGCACTTTCCCATTCGTTTCAGCGGTGCAGCAATGGTGCGCTCTGAACCACACGCAGGCTTTTTGCGTCCGCTCGGTTTGGGCGGTGCTGGCGGCGTCCGTGGCGAATCTCTCGTGGCAGGCGGTTGCAAATTGACGTTCGCTCTATGAAGCGGGGGCGCGCGTTTTGTGTAAGCGCACTTTTGTGATAGAGTGATGCGGGCGAATGGAACGTACTATATACCTCTTAAAGATATAACCGTTGCTTTCTTTTCCCTGGGAACTGCGGCGCTTGGAACCACTCAGCTTGATTCCTATAACACGCGCACGTTGAATACCACGCACACCACGGTACGGGAGCATTTTACTGAGTCTCTGCAACACATTTATTCGCCCATTTATCTATTTTGGCTCGTCATATTTCGTCCTTTTTTATGGCGTCACGACGTCGCGCTATCCCGTCAATAAATATGAAGCCCATCATGTTTGGTTTGTGTGGACGCTTAAGCAGAGCACGTCTCCAGACAGATCTTCGAGAACGAAAATAAGTAAATAGTAAGCACGGCTTTCATGTCTTCCCAAGTGCTCCTTGCAACCACATCAGCTGCCTGAACACCTGAACGAGGGTGTTTGCAACGGGTGAAAGCGAAAGCATACTGCAGAAATAAAAAGCTACCTTGCGCGAGGGGTGCGAACTGAATTTGGGGTTTTACTTGCCTTAACCACAATATAATTATGAGGCACACGGTATTGGGGCACACCGGAATAATTATGACCACCTGAGGTTCTTTAACGTGTATCTAAATCCTAGTATATTGGTGTTTTCGCTCCTATATTCTAATGCTTCCTTTTCTGCGTGCCTGCGTTTTTCATCAAAAGGAGAGATACATAATTTAAGAGACACAAGACGTCAACCAGAGAAGCTTTGTGGTTGGCTAATTTGCACTCGGCATAATCAGCGCCCTTAGGGGACCCCGAAGGAAGTTTTAGTAAGACGAAAGCTGCATGATATATAGTCAGTGTTTGAGAAGCACTATCCCAACGGGAACGCTGCTTATACTGGCTGCCCATATGTGATGCCGCTCCGAAATTAATTTATTAACAATGATGTCGTGGTCATGGCTTCCAGGCGCCACCTAATGGTCTCGCCGCGCACTGAGCGAAACCTACTTGCCTTATTCCAGCTGTATGGGTTCATGGTTACGTTCACGCCAAGTGGTCCAATGCGGAACGGACCCAACTCTGTGGCCACTGCCGATAGCGCACTGCAACCGGGACCTCCAGTCAGCCACAGCAGCAGAGGGTCATCGGTTGGTGACCGCTGGCTCTCCATAAACCTTCGTAACACAGAGTACGGGAGACAGTGTCTTTGAAGGTGCCCTCTTTAGATTTTTCACGATGGCGGTAGTAGCCGAAGCAATTTCTTTCTTTCAAAGGATGCCACATTTCTCTTTTCGGAGCATGTTCCATAAATTCCCATGGCTTGTAGTATTTTTGAAATGAACTAGAAGAAGGAAAGCATGACTGTGGCCTCGCACTTGAACTAACATTTCTACATGAGGTCTTTATCAACGCAACGATTCGTGGTTCGCTCGCTGTTGATTACTTCGCCTCTATCTGACAGCGAACTTTTTTGTCTCGTAAATATCGCGTATTAACACTGACGTAATGCAAAGCAAATATAATATTACCAAATAAATTGCACGTTGTGTTACCAAGTAATAAGACTGCACAAAACTTTAAATAATTCGTCCTCTGGTAATCACCTGACGTTCGCTCTTCTGCGCTAGAACATTGGGGAGAATTCAAGAGGGATAACAATATCTGACGTTTTACGTGACAAAACCATGATATGATTATGAGAGACGCCGTGGTAGGGGGTTCCGGAAATGTCCACGACTCGGGGTTCTTTAACGTGCACTTAAATTTAAGTGCACGAACCTGTAGCATTTCGCCTCCATCTAAATACGATCGCTGCAGCCGGGATCGAACCTGCGACTTTCGGGTCAGCAGCCGAGCACCGTAAGCACTGTACCACCTTGACGACCAATTCAAGAAGATTGTTGTTATATTATTATTAACTTGAACTACTTAAGCTACATTTGCCGAGTGACATTTAGTAGTCTGTAGACGATGTGCTCGAGGTTTCATTTTTAGGCTAACGCGAAGCCAAGCTCGCATCGTGAACTTTCCTTAGCAAGCTTACCAAGGTGGAGGGAGGTACTTTCATCAAGAATAAAAAATATATGCGAAAAACTGCGTTGTGTTTTACACATAATTTATGCCGCTATATCTAACTCTACACTTGTCGGCACGACAACTTCGTCTGTAGGAAGAAGAGAAATGAGGGGAGTGCCCGGGAGAATTAAAATGAAGGGGGATCAATCAGTGGATTTCACTCCATTCATTGCATTTTTTTTCTTCGCAAACGATTTCGGAAAACTGAACCCAAAAGCAGACCTTGGGAGAAGACTATGGCTGATCAGCGGCGCACGTAGGTCACGCGTCGCAGATTATCGGTCATAAGAGAGCTTTAGGTTGAGGGGCCCGAGAGGCTTGTGTCTCGCTTGCGTACGGAAACTGCTTGGGTCTGAGCAAAAACCAAGCACACGTTGGGTTCAAGGGTGCGCATATACCTCTTGCAAATCCGAATTTAAGACTGTCCATTATGAAGCTTTACCATAGCTCAATATTCGCGTAATAGTATGGCAGCGTCATACCTCATACCTTATAGGCTACTGCGGCGGGTACCGAGTGCGTCGTGTCTTGATTCAACGCGTTTCAATGCCGAGCGAAGCTTCTGCTTGCTCGCCGAGATTTCCCATTGTATCCAAAAGATGCGTTCGTCATTGAAATATGCAGCGCATCTCTTTTCGTATATAGCGCGTTATTTTGAATTGCTGGCTCAGTATCTATCTATCTATCTATCTATCTATCTATCTATCTATCTATCTATCTATCTATCTATCTATCTATCTATCTATCTATCTATCTATCTATCTATCTATCTATCTATCTATCTATCTATCTATCTATCTATCTATCTATCTATCTATCTATCTATCTATCTATCTATCTATCTATCTATCTATCTATCTATCTATCTATCTAGCCCCGCCACGGTGGTCTAGTGGTTATGGCACTCGACTGCTGACCCGAAGGTCGCGGGATCGAATCCCGGCCGCGGCGGCTGCATTTTCGATGGAGGCGAAAATGTTTGAGGCCCGTGTACTTAGATTTAGGTGCACGTTAAAGAACCCCAGGTGGTCGAAATTTCCGGAGCCCTCCACTACGGCGTCTCTCATAATCATGTCGTGGTTTTGGGACGTTAAACCCCAGATATTATTATTATTATTATCTATCTATCTATCTATCTATCTATCTATCTATCTATCTATCTATCTATCTATCTATCTATCTATCTATCTATCTATCTATCTATCTATCTATCTATCTATCTATCTATCTATCTATCTATCTATCTATCTGTGTGTGTGTGTGTGTGTGCGTGCGCACGTGCGTGTGTGTGTGTGTGTGTGTGTGTGTGTGTGTAACGTTCCGCCAAATTCACCACTTCCACTTGTCATGCAGTTCAGTTACGGTACAGATAGCTATACTCGGGGACAATTTTCTGTGGCAATGAAGGGAAAGCTATAGAGCCACAATGCACGTATCCTACCGCTAATGAATGTAGTCCCACAATTACGTCCGTATTTTCTGCGTGAGATATATAAAATACTCCTTCATTTTCTACATGTAGCTTTTTGAGACGGAACGCAGCGCACGCAAGCGAGATATTGCACTTCTTTTACTTAATACGTTGTCACTTTGCGTTTTCGCGTGCGTGGAAAAGTCGCGCCTTTTACCCGTACCTTAGACGCTAAGCAGCGTTTGCGTCGAAATGCAACGCTAGCCATCACTTTCCACGGCGTTACGAGACGCGCGCCAAACCGGATTACTTCGCGTAGCAGTACATGTGCAGACGCTCCGCCCCCGTAGCTTTCCCTTCATTGCCACAGAAAGTTGTCCCCGAGTATAGCGTTTCTCATTTCTATCTACCCGGCGTGTTTGTGTATCTAATACACTACATTGCTGTTGTATGCGGGCTCTGGGGGGTCGACCACGACACATCTTGCGTCATAGACGCACGCTGACAACTCCCCTTGCAGCCTCCCGCTGTAGAAGAACCCCGCAAGCAAGATCTCCTTGCTGACGTAGCTGCTTCTTCTGTCCGCCTCTAGTGATCGCAGGCGGGCTGCATCGTGCCCAGTGCAGCACGCGTAATGCCCGTGGTTCTATCAAGCAATGCTCAGTCATGCAAGGCCTTTTCTTTTCACATTTTTTTGCCGATGTCAACGTGCTGCTGCTCTCCCTGTCAAGAAAACCTGACACGTATGACTTCCTTCTTCAGTGGCGAAATTCTGTTGGTCCTTGCGCGAGTGAACCCTTTTTGCGAGGTACATTATGTAAAGGATTGTTGAAAGTTGCTGCATAAAGCTCGAAAATTTACGTATCATAACGTCAGAATTCGCGGAATCAGGTTAGTCATAGTGTGGGAACCTTACTTAGGCAAAATGGCGCTACGACACATTCATTTATCACCCTAACGTCGCCCCATGTGGTCACTGGGGAAGCGAATAAAATGAGATGACATTCCGCATGCCAACGGCCTATGCTTCATCGCTCGTCTAATCGGTACACGCCGAGCTCTGTCAAGCTCAAGTTTTGTGGTATGCACGATTCCTATTTAGATCGTGAACTTGCCCAGGTCACGCGGAACATGCGTGCGGGGAAAGGTTCGTAATAATAATAGCTGAGGTTTAACGTCCCAAAACCACGATATGTTTATGAGAGACGCCGCAGTAGATGGCTCCGGAAATTTCGACCACCTGGGGTTCTTTAACGTGCATCTAAATCTAAGTACACGTGCCTCAAACATTTTCGCCTCCATCGAAAATGCAGCCGCCGCGTCCGGGATTCGATCCCGCGACTTTCGAGTCAGCAGTCGAGCGCCATAACCACTAGACCACCGTGGCGGGGCACGGGGAAAGGTTTAGGCATTGGAAACGCTTTCCTTCTGTTAAGCGGTCTTAATTGCCACGATGAATGCAAGGTGCCTATATACTATATCGTGTTATCATATGCAGACTAACGAGGCAAGATATCGAAATAAACTGTGCGAGTCTAATTCATTAAAGTGGCACGGATCTTGTAAAGAAGTCTCGTAATTTTTTGCTGACCATGGGCATATTTTTGTAAAATTTTACGGCGCTGATGAAGGTAGACGAGGGAATAGAACAATACAATACAGCGCAAATTATAGCCGCCACGGTGGTCTAGTGATTATGGTGCTCGACTTCAGACCCGCAGGTCACGGGATCGAATCCCGGCAGCGGCGGCTGCATTTTCGATGGAAGCGAAAATTCTCGAGGCCCGTGTGTTTTTAGCTTTAGGTTCACGTTAAGGAACCCCAGGGGGTCAAAGCTTCCGACTCCAGTTCATGCTCCTGACTACACTTGAAAGCGTTCTTTGGCCCAGTTCACACTCCCTTTCACCATTACATCATGCGGTCGAGTCATACAGTCAGTGGCGCATAAACTCGTTCGCGAGTGAGGGGGGGGGGGTGCAGGCGTCGCTCACTCTGTCCGTCGTATATATGCTTTTATTAGTTTATTTATATGTGGTTCTAGTAACGTTTCGGCTGGTGGGCCATTTCGACTGGTGGGCCAGCCTTCTGACGAAGGCTGGACGCTCGCTCATTCTGGACGTCTCGCAAGAATATGGCAGTTGCGCTCTTCCACGTTTCGGTTTCGGTTTCGCCTCTGAATTTGAGTGAATTTCATTACTTGACAAATATAACTAGAGGCCGCTTTTTGATGAGTTGACACTCATCAACTCCCAGCAGCTTGGATATGGATCAGCGACGATGCTGTCCGTTTTCAAAGAAACAAACTAAATTTCCTGAAAAAGAAGTGTGTTTGATCGGGCTATAAAACGTTTACTGGTTACCGCCCGTATGTGCGTCGCCGATTACTTAAATTTCAGGCCATGCAGAATGAAATAACATCATGACAGATTGCTCTAATATTGTAGAGCCCCTGCTGAGCGATAGCCTCCTCTGTAATGCTCGAGCGCAAAGCGCGAAGGAGTGGCATAGGCAGCCCGCACCGCAGAGAGCCAACAGTACTTAGTCGTGTGGCACGCAGGACAGTCGTGACAGCAGAATCGTAGGGCAAATTTATTACGTAATCACGTTATTGCTGCGTTCAAGTGAAACTATGCCTCTCGTTAGTTTCCCAGTCTGCAGCCGACAATGACCACTGTCGAAAGGGGGGGGGGGGGGGTAGCGCCCCCCCCCCCCCCCAGTAGATCCGCATACCGTGGTTGTCCAAGAGCCTTGTATACCTTTTACACAGATGGCTGTCTGGTATAACGCTAAAGCCTACATGTTATACGAACAGTGAACGCAATAATTTGCCTACACACTTCGACAAGAAAATAATATGTCGTACCAGTAATGGAGCTGTCGACCATCGGCAGCGTTCAGAAATCCAGAGTAGTGTTTGAAGTTCACCGGTTCGCTGAGTCCCGGCAACGTGGTCACTTCCCACTTAGACGGGTCGAAGGCCAGCGTGAGGAACGGCAACACCCAAACACCAAGAGCAGCGAAGCGCATCGTTGCCATAATGAAATGAATTGTCTGCTGAGCCAACTTCAGTGCTGCAGTCGAGCAAAAATTACAACGGCGATGAAATGCATAACGGTCTATTATGGTGCTTAAAGGCGCCGTACATGTAACACTGATAAATATTTGTTTACATCTTTGGTGTCTTCACGCTAGTTTGCGACGGATAATAAATCGTAGTGGTTAGCGTTCACTTGTGCGTTAACAGCGAAAAAAAAAGCACGTATGTTCGCTCTGACTCACTAGCAATGCTTTTCAGCGTATCTTGGAGCACCGAAGCTGTGGTTATTAGTTACTGCTAACACAATGGTGCTCGCGGGTGCGTATAACGTGTTTTATTCGAGCGCCTTAGCAAACTCGCGTCTAGCGAGTCTGTAAAGTGGTTAATGGCAAGCTTACTTCGTTAAGTAGTTTTTCTTTTCGCCTGTTTATTAATTTTAGCGGACCCTTCGCCAGCAAATTGTTTTTTTTTAAGTGAGTAAAGAGCCCAAAAATTATAAAGCCTGACTTCGTGGATGCAAACGACTGCAAAAGATTTTTATTAAATTGCGTTTCCTCGAGAAAATGATGCCAAGAAAGGCTCAAAGAAATTGCTCAGCATGCCACATGGTCGTTTCAGTTTAGAGCTCTGGCCTCTCACAATGAAATATTACTTTGCGAGCAAGCTTACCGCATAGATGAAAGCTGTGACGACTTAGAACGCACCGTGTCTTTTAAGTCTGGTTCTCTTGGACGACGGCCGCTTTACTTCTGGTGGCGTATCGTTTGTTGCTGAGGTTGCACGCCTAAGACGCAGCATGTGGAGATAGCACCACGCTTAGGAAGACAGTGCGGCTCGCCTTTCGCTTGCCGTCGCACTGACGGTGAATAATGTTTGTTATTGTGCAGTTCGTTGGCACGTACGGCGTAGGCGATCAGTCCTGTTTTTGTTGACCGTACGACTCAGATTTCAGTGCTGGACATATCGACGACAAACACCAGTTTCGTAACAGCAGTTTCGTAACAAGCCTGCAGACCTCGACAGTACAGTTGGTTATATCCTCGCAAATAATGTGTCGTGCCGTCTAAACCCGCCTTGTTCGGTTAATGTTATATATACTTCAACTCGATTTTGTAACATTCCTATCATACTGCGTTCACAGCCAGTTGATCCTATTGAAATTGAGGCCAGGGCCGCCGTTCTGCCACTGACAAACCTCCAGAAGGAATGGCACTGACGTATTCAATCGTTACGCAATACTTGCCCTGTATAACGGATAGAGCGACCCCCTTTGATTCTCTCAGTTTCTTATCGCTATCTACTCACGACCGAGCGATCCTGGTGACAGCGAAACCGGGGCGCTGCTTTGACCGCCAGTTTTATGCGAAAGCAAGTAATTGCTAAGGAATTTGTTGCATTGTTTTGGCCACGTTGACACAATTCCACAAATGTTGCGACGTGACTGAAGATGAACATGCAGAAGACGAAGATAATGTGTAGATGCATATGTATATCTAGGTCAAATATTAACAGGGGAGCCTACTAATGTAAAAGAAATTCACCGAAGAATAATAGGCTGGCGGGAATTCGGTATGCATTATCGACCCATGACCGGCAACTTACCACTGTCACTAAAGCGGAAAGTGTACAATCGTGCAGTATTTTGGCGCGTCTAACTTATATAGGGCAAAAATTGGACGAATAACAAATAAGCTCGAGAAGAAGTTAAGAACAGCGTATGATGTAACGAAAAATGATAGGCACAACATTAAGAGATAACAAGACGGCAGAGTGGATCAGCGAACAATTAACAGCGTAGCCGGTATCCTATTCGCCGCGAGATCGGGCTACAGGTGGCAGCACCGTCGCCGCGCTAGTGTGGATAGGCGGTTGTCGGCGCGTATACAAACGCACACAACAGCACTTCGTTGTGAGCGATTTGACCCGATTTCCGGCAAACAAAATGCGTTGACTGCAGCTTTCTGGTAATATGTGCGCTCTTCATTCCCGAATTAATGCACGAAGCGCGCCGAACATCACTATTGTGAGAGCAGCGCATTCTTCCACCGAACGGGTTGCTCGCCTTCGGCAACAGTCGACGTTTTCGCAATGGATGACGTTTTGTTATTGTTTTATTTGTACATGTTTAGCTTGTGTTCCCCCTACTACAAACTGCTGTAGCGCGGCTGAATTTATTTACTTCTTGTTCATCTGGACACCCCCCAACAAAAAAGAAAGCCCGTGTTCCTGCACAATGAGTTCAAATAGCGCTATATATGTGCACTGCATGCTCAAATATTCATCCGCATTTCTTATTCAATTCTCCACGAAATGTAGGACAGTTGGTAGGTTTACTGAGTAAATGTACGTGGCTGACAGCGCTTTAGCGCTACGAAGACGTTTAGCACGCACAGGCTTGTTTTTCTTTCTTTCGATTGATTGAACTTTCTTCGATTGATTACTTGCACGAAAGTAATGGAACACAGGCCCGGTTATTTCACGGGACCAAAATACATTTTTTCATGCGAATAATGTCCACTGCCTTCCATTAATCTACTATAACAGCGCAACACAAACGCTCAAGGTAATGTAAAGAAAAAAAGATATGGCTTCGCGTGAAATTACTACGACATAAATGTAAAGTACGCCGTTTGGATTAATTTTGACCATCAGGGCTCTTTAACGCGTCCCTTAATCTAAGTAAACGGGTGTCATTGTATGCATTTCGCCGCAATTTGTAATTGCGCAAGACAACTCAGTTTTGCGATTTCCGTGTCATTCCTTTTTCTGTCCTTTTTGGAGGACAATTTAAGTACCAAAGTGTCAGACGTGACTTGACAGAAATATTTCTCTGTAGTGGGACCAGGACCGTACAAAGCTAAACCTCGTCGCGTAACCTATAAACGACAGTCCCGAAGTTATACACCTAATTACCACAACGCGCAACTGCATGAGAGGCTTTTTTTTTTACCACTGTGCCGCTGAAAGGCTATATTCACATGAGATCTAATACTTCTTATCTTTAGGACAACACCAAGTGCACTTTGCAATGCGCTTGGACCACAGAGCGGCACCTTCACTGATATGACTCTTGTGAACGGAGGGTACGACGACCACACACAGCACCTTTGACAAGTGCACTCACTGATCTTATTACAGTACATATACAGCCGATCAAGGCCAAATGCTTCTTTACATCGTGTTAGGCATACGTACGAGCGGTTAAAGTTGCAATAACGCAACGGAACAAACCGCCTTTTGAGGACCTGCATGACGTACGCGCACATGAAAACACAACGTGGCTAGCAGACGACGCAAGGAGCAATCCACACTATGCGCGGTTCAGCCAGAAGCCGCCAGGCGGCGACTCCGCTCGATCTCGCGGCCAATAGCTTATATTACGAAAACAAAAATGGACCTAGGCATGTCATATGATGAGAAGAATATGTAAGCGATGGTCAGTTAGATAGACGGGATGGATACCAAGAGATCGCAAGCGCAGCCGAGGACAGCATAGAGTTAGGAGGGGTGACGAAATTAAGCAGCTCGCGCAGAACAGGGTGGGTTGGAGACCATTGGGAGGAGCCTTTGTCCTGCATTTGACGTAAGATAGGCTTACGACGATGACGGCGACGACGACGACCATGATGATGATGATGATGATGATGATGGTGATGATTACAAGCAAGTTTGTCGGCGCAAAACTAAAACGCATTCACACTACTATAGCACGGATAGATATCTCAAATAGCAGCGGCACGCGTAAACTCGCTGGGCTGTCGCCGAGCAACAGTTCCGGTAAGGATTACGTCAAAATGACTCTTGTCCACGCCCTTAATACGTGGTTTTACTCCCACATACGTTGCAACGGCTATCTTATAGCGATAACAATTATATGGACACTCTCGGCAGGTTCTTGCCGTCGCTGTCGACGTCATGTTCCGTATAAAGTCCAAATCGATAACATCGCCCAGCGCATCGTACGTTCAGCGCACGAGTAAAAGCGCACGAGCGCAGGGGACGAACTCCACTAGAGATGAAACGAGCCGGCCATTTCCGTCGCACGAAGGCACAAAACAAGCGTCGCACCAAACAAGTGTTTGCGAAGTTTTCTGTTACATGGATTTGAAAGTTACAATAAAAAAAAGGCGCATGCAATAACATCGTCGCGCATGTGAGGCCTGCCGTCGATGGCACCTCAAGCAGACAGGAAATGCCCCGCCCGTCTTTCGTCAGGCGAAGGAACATGAATAGGCACCGGTGGGGGCGGGGTGGGGGCTGCGTCGTTCGAGCAGCAACTACAAGCGTTGATCAAAAGGACGCGATCGCGAGTGCTCGTATACCCATTTACGAGTAGGCGGCTCGTATACCCTTGTACGTGCTGCGCTCTCATCGCTAATTTTGCGTTGCGACGACAGACAACACGAAAACCGCTTCGCTCCCTGGAGCGGCCGTATTTCCTTACCCCAGCGTTTTGTATAGTTATGGACGATCAGATCCAAAATAGTTAGCTGCTAGCCTTACTTCGTATAGCATTCCAATTTGTTGCTATCACATTCATTGCTTTGCCCTTGCGGCGAAATTGTGATCTTTCTTTAAGTATACGCCTGTGTTGAATTTCCATCACACAATAAATTCGACACGACCACCCGCGCGCCTGGTGGCTCGAGGCGTGCGAGCTACGCGTTCACTTCGTCTTTGCAGAGTTCACGTGAATAAAAAATATATATAAAACAAGCGGCGTTCGAGTGATATAATGGGCGTGGTAAAACAGCCCCACCGGATGGCTTTAGCCTTCGAGTCGTCTAAGTGAATGCATGAGGTACACTGCGAGTTTTCTTTTTATTGCGACAGCAATTATATGGACACTCTCGATTGGTTTTTGCCGTCGCCGTCGCTTTCTGTCGACGCCGTCATGTCCAGGATATGTATATGCATGTATGTATATACACACACACACACACACACACACACACACACATATATATATATATATATATATATATATATATATATATATATATATATATATATATATATATATATGAAAGCCACAAGAAAAAAGAATCTCCGTAGCGCACCCCAGGGATTTGAACCTTCGACCCCTCGCTCCGCAGTGTTGAGTGATGAGGAAGAAGAAGATGATGATGATGATACGTGGCTAATTCCCCTTTGTACCGGGTGGACCCCTTATTGGCGTCTTAGCCTAATAAATTTAATAATAAATAAACAATAAAAATAATTAAACGATGCGTCTAACGCCACCGCGCGGCAAGAGACGCGGAGGGGTCACTCCATGCGCCGCAGTTTTAAACAAAACGAAGTCTAAGAGCGTTGGGTTGCAGGGCGCTGCTCAAACACGAAGAAGTAACAACAGCAACAGTTAGTTCGCGCTCGTCCTGTGTGTACGTGTGCGTTCTTTTCGAGTGTCCTTCCTTGGGTTTGAGCAGTGCGCTGCAAGTGTTGAGCTTTGACCGTTGTTAGTTCGCGGTCGTCCTTTGTGTGTTCTTTTCGCCAGTCCTTTGCGCTCGAGCGGCGCGTTGCAAGCACTGAGCTGCTTGCCGTTCTTCATGTGACATTCTAATTTGTTGCTATCGCATTTCTTGCTTCGCCGTTGCGGCGAAACTGTGACTTTTTTCTTTGAGACAATAAGTAAATGCGTGACTAGCACTTAATGGAATATGAGATAGTCCCCGAGATTGAGTAATCCGCAACTATGACCTATTTAAGGGCACTCACAATAGAAGAAGTACAACTTTATTCATAAGGGTTGGGATAAGGGGTCATGAGTTCGATGGGTGGGGCCCCAAGTCGAGGGCTCCACTGGCTACTGCTGCCTGCCTGACGTGATCCAGGAGCGCAAGCTGTGCCTCCGGGTCAGAGCTGGCGAGCTGGGTCTCCCATTGCTTGAAAGTATTACATAGATTGTACTGGCCTAAAAAGGCATCTAAATTTGGTGGTCGGTTTAGGCATCCCCACCAAATGCGATATAGAGATGGCGAGCCGCCACACCACGGACAGGCGCGCCCATACAGCGCTGGGAAAACTTTGTTCAATCTTTGTAGGTTGGGAAAGACCCCCGTTTGAATCCTACGGAGGTCAATCGCGTCATCCCGTTCTAATGATTTGTTGGGGGCGCTGTATTTTTGCCGAGTGCCTCGCTGGTGAGCAAGAATTTCGCGAGGGGTCATTCTGGATGGGTCGTTGTCCTCCTCGTTAGTATCCTCCAGAAGTGTTTAAGGGGATTGAAAGTGCGGTCGAGGCTCTGCTCGGTTCGTGAGCCCTCGAGCAAGAGCGTCTGCACTCTCGTTTCCCTCCAGGCCTTTGTGTCCCGGACAACAGACCAGCCTGTATTTGTTTTTCAATCTCCCGCCTAGGAATTTACTTAGCTTTATCGGGAGGCGGCCTTTTAAAAATAAACGACACGCTTCCTGCGAGTCTGAGATGATAATGATCTGTGGTTCCTCCCGCCGTTCTTGCTCTTTGATCGCAAGGGCAATGGCAAAGCATTCCGCCTTGGCGATCGAGGACGTGTACAGGGATGCACATGTCATAATTCTGTTCTCGCTGCTAAGTACTGTTGCAACGGACCGTTTAAAACTCACAGTTTCTCGGCTGTCCCATAAAAGCCCTGCCTCACAGAGTCGGCAAAACGGCGTTGTGGCTTCAGAAACGCACAGTGCGTGAAGCTGTACAGTTAGTGACACGAGACTAAATTTGGAGAAGGTCTATTGGGTTGGAACTGTGAACTTGATTTACGGGCTGAAGGAGATTTATACTCTGTTAAGCATGCTTTTCCAATTACTTGAATATACCGTAGCGTCCCCCGCCTAGCAGATATCGCTATGCGCTGTGGAGTTTAAATTTTAACACTGGCACGAACTCCTTATGAAGCAACGCTGGAGCATGACTGCGCCTCGACAGGTACGCGTAGTGCGCGTGATGCGCCCGTGGCTCGCTGCGCAGAACTTCGAAAATTTGTGCCCGAATGCATAAAGCCTTCGGTTCGCAACTGCTATTAACCATTGGCAAAGTACTTCCGCTGATACTCAATACGTACAACATCAGGATTGTTTGTAATTTTGTATTAACCCTTTCGGCCCTGGCGGTGTCAATTGACACCATCGCACAAAAATTGCCCTAGCACATCGGAAATGAAACCAAAACTGCCGATTCTTGGGGGCATACTTCTTCAATCATCCCCACTGCGATTGACACCAAAATTGTGACACGCTTGCGGAGCTGGGAGCCGCAAAGAAGAAGAAGCTTGACCGATGTCATGGGTGACGCCGAGGCGGGTCAGCTGAGGCGGGTAAGCGCCATTTTCGGATCGACGTACCGAAGCTGTTTCAATGAGTATCACACTAAAAAATGAGACGTGGTTCACATTCTGTGTACTCTAGTGAACAGCAGGAAAAAGGATGCCATTTTTGTCATTTCGAAACCGCTGAGCCCTGATGACCTAATTTGACGTCATGTCTGTAAATCCATTAATACTTGCACCACTGGCTCAATTTTTCGTTTTTGGTCTTCTGAGGTCATAACTATTAGGAAAACACGCACAAAAAAATTCCCCGACCAAAATAAAAAATCCAGGGCTGAAAGGGTTAAGAACAATTCTTGATAAGAGGCTTCTCGTGAATATGATCCCTGCGACCTTAGAAAATCCCTTACGTTATAATTGTCCTTGAGAGGAACTTCAGCGAATCCCAACGCTGGGCATACTATTTACTCTTTTTACTAACGCGGCTGGTCAATGCAAAGTGCACTTACCGACTGGAAGCTTTGTGAATTCGACCCTGACTTTCTCCGAATTCGCGAATGGCGTTCCTCCTGCCTGTTTTCCGGCCTTTGTTTGAACTGTTTCGCCTTGTTCAACAGACATTGCATTTCTTCCTCTTTCTTTCTTTCTTTCTTTCTTTCTTTCTTTCTTTCTTTCTTTCTTTCTTTCTTTCTTTCTTTCTTTCTTTCTTTACCGCGCGCATTAGGCGCTAAGCCATGCTCCCCAAAGAACCGCAGAAAATAAACCCCCCTCCTCTCCACAATCACTCTATCTCTCGCTCTCTCTCCCACAAGCATCGGTCTTTCTCCGCTTTTTGGCACCACCTGTTGCAAGGGGATCGGTCAGCCGAGAGGTGGGTAATCCTAAAGTGGCCTGCCCGGCTTTTCTCGTTGCTAGGCGACAAGGGGAGCGTCATTGCACGGCGTGGTCGCCAGTGCATCTCCGTGGAGACGACGGCCTTTACTTGGGCGTAAAGGAAACCAAAACAACGAGAAGCGAAAAGCGAAGGGGATGAAGGTATCAGGGAAGTCAGCGTTCAGGGAATGATCGTGGAGCTCTAGCAAATAATTACATCAGCAGCCACGCGAATTCCCTCGCTGCAAACAGCCAAGAGGAAAATGAATCAACATCTTATTGATTTTTCTTACCTTCGTTTACAATATTTTTTTTGGGAGAACGAGGCAACAAGCCTCTTTGCGCCGAACGAAGTTCTTTGATGTCGCGCGGCGGGGAAGCAGTATCAGAGACAGGCAACCTCCCGTGCACTTTAATTCCTCCCCGGTGGGCTGACTCCTGCCGGGAAATATGAAAGTTGTCGGCAATGGTAGCTTTTTCTCTGCTGGCAGCAACGAATGGCCGGCATTTCCATTCGCTCTGGAATAAGGTTATCGATTTCTGGCTTTTCTGTGTTTATCTCTGCATTTGGCCCTGATGGTGGAGCGGCCTCTTTATTTATTATTAATGCGTATGTACTTTCTTTCAGCCGCACGTGTCAAAAGGGCCGCGCAACACATAAGGGCCGGCGTCAGGTCTTTCGGAAGATGCGCGTGGGCCGTTCTTGAGGCGACATTTATAAGTGAAACACTGGCCTGGGGCGCAACAACGTTATCGCAAGTGTTATTACTCTGTCTAATGCGGTCGCCACGCTGCATTCGTTAGCGGTAGCGTACGTGAAACTCCGGATCGCTGACGCTCGACACTTCGATTTGGCGAATGTTGCGCACCTTTCTAAGGCTTCGTTGGCAGCAGTAGGCCGCTGAATATTTCAGGAATAAAAAGGAAACGAAAAGAGCAAGTGACCAGAGATGTTGCAAGTCAGCTGACGAGGAAATGAAAAATGAGATTTGTGCTTGGTAATAAGGGCCTTTGGAACGACGCAGGTCAAGGAACACGCGTGAAGGGATTTATTTTTTTAGCCCTTCCGTTCGCGATAGCAATGAGGTTCCAAATTGCGTTTGTGGGGAAATGAAATTACAGAGCAGCATTTTTCATCTATTCTATATAATATTTGCTTGTCATACGTCACCAAAACTTCTTCCTTTTCTCATTTCGTGTTTCTTCGTTTGTCCTTGTTTTCAGTATTCTCTTTACCTTCTCGTGTCCCTATCTGTGATCAATACCCGTCGGGAGTATGAGTCATGTTTTGGCGCCACCAGAACAACATCGATTTTGTGATGGCTCGTTGAACGTGGGGGCGGCAATGTCAGCGGTTGTGCTTTGATAGAATGATTGAAATGTACCGGTACTACGCATGAGTCCTTATGGACAGCGTTGGCGAGGATGGTCATAGCGCAATAATCGGTTTAGAACACCTGGAAGGCCCATTACATGAACAACAGCGAGTAAGCTAACTAAGAGCTTGTGCACCCACACGCGAGTTGCGATAAACACTTCGAGCATTGAACACACGTCGTACGTCGAACAGGCGTAGTACATCCAACTGACTTGCATATAAGGACGTCTTGACTCGTGATGGCTGCTTTGTTCTGGAGCAATTATTCCGCATCGTGCCACTACGTGAGGTATCATTCGGATTGCTTATTACTCAGCCTCTGACCTTCAACGAATTCAAGTGATAATTTTCAAAAAATAGCGAAGATTGAGCATGCTCCTGCTGTGACGAAAACACTGCCAAAAACTAGACAGAGCCTGGTACAACGTTGTATACGGAATATACGCTTAGATGCACTCTTTAAGCTATATGTTCGTTCTCCATAGGCTGCTGTCGAGCCAACGAGGAACACGTGTTGACTGCTCCTTACAATACAAAATACAGCATATTACAGTGATTTTGCCGCCTCTAAACATATGTGGACACTTACAGCCGGCATCGACATTTTCATTGGAACAAGCTCTCAGTTGCTGTTACAGTCCAGTCATTCCAAACTGACATCTAGTTTGTGTCTTTCTTTGTACTGCTCTTATTCAGTGCCTTGAACCTCTACTAGTCATGTGCCAATTAGCCCGACTGCAGATGTCATTCAAAATCTAGTAGTTTGCGTGATTTGTTTAAAGTAATTCATGAAAATTTTATTTAGATAACAACAGCAACAAAATTGATTGCTAGCGGAAGCAACGTTGTTGTGGAATCTTGGAATGAATGGGCTTTTTTTTTCTTTTTTTGAGCTGCACTAGCCTGAAGCCACCGCTTTGCTGCGAAAGTTCATTACGTAAAAATTAGGACTAACAGTAGAAGAAAAAAATACCATCTCCCACTAAAGGGAACCATGTGGCGATGCGAAGCAGCGCATGGGTCGTCTTAAAGTTCCGTTCATCACGGGCACCTTGCCCGATGTTAACGCGTCCTTGCAAGTGGAGCACACCATGAATTCACTGTAGTTGCTGTTGCTGTTACTCGTCCCGATTGTTGGAGCATGGCACTCGGGTTCATCGACACGCCACGCGGGAGCACGTGGGTTCATCGCGCGTCTGCAGAATATCGTTCCTCGACGCCATCACATGATTGCTGAGAGAGTGTAAGGGGGAGAGGCCACAGCGTCTTACCCAGCCACTTACACAGGCCCGAACGCGCTAGCGCGTGCCAGCACACATGGTTCCCGAGCGGACGGTCGCCGATGGAAAGACGGACACAGCCCCGAGCAAAAGCTGCTTCGCATCTAAAAAAAAAGGATGGTCAGAAGAGTTGGGGTTACCCTGGAACGAGCCCTGTGGCGCTGGGTGGCTGTGTATTACATCTTTAGCCTAACACGTTCGGCAAGAGCATGTCGCGTCCGAACATGCTCTCGCAAACTTTCGCATTCCGATGGAGCGTGCTGAAAAAGGGCGCTGCCGTATGGGACTGTTCATTATTGGCGCAGCCGCGCGTTGTGATTCTTTTCGAGCGTCTATCAAAACTGCGGGTTGGTGCACCCTCGTCGAAGTCGACGAAGAACTGGCGGCACGGCAGCGCATCATGCAGCTCAGATCGTGGGTATTCTTTCTTCGCACGTCCCCAGAATATTTGTACCCGCGTGAAACGCGTATACATATACGAAGAAAGTGCGCGGGGGAGGGAGCTCGGGTGCGGCGACGTGAAAATATAGTGTATGCGTTCTCTCACAAATAAAAGACGTTTCGCAAGGATGGACGAAAAAAAACAAAAACAAACAAAAAAAACGCGACGGCGCGCGATGCGGTGTAAACGGATCAAGGATATCCTTCGCAGCGAATTCCCGTCCGGAGCCTCCGCCATACTCGACTCGCATATATAACGTCGTTCGTTCATTCTGATGAGAATAGCTCGGCAGTGCGGAAGGAGAAACCAGCTGGGTTGTGAAGGGGAATCGCACTGGTTGGCAGGGGAAGGGAGGGGGGGTGGGGAGGGGGGTGGAAGGAGGCTGCGAGAATTCGACGAAAGCTCGGTGCCTGACGAAAAAAAAAAGTTTCGTTCAGTTTTGTTTCCGTCGCCACTGCCGTAGAGACGCCGCATTTTCGGTGCCGCGTACGTAGGAATAGAAGCAGCAAAGGACAAAACGGTGTCGGGAAGGAGGGGTGGAGCTTGGATTGGAATACACGGCGAAGCTCCGTGCCATTTTCTGCCGACATTTCGCGCCGAGCCTCGGGCTGCCCGGCTCGGCTTCCTTCGGAACCCGAGTTCGGCGCGGTTCCCGAACGCTGCCCGCGCGATGGTTTCCTGATCTTGGAAAATTGGTTTCCGCGTTTGTTTACGGCGCCCGGAGTAAAAAGTTGTTGATTGCATCCTCGACTAACGGCGCGCGCGGTGTATGGGCGCGCTGCTCCGCCGGAGCAGTTTTTAAAGTGAAGTAGTGCCGCGAGTTCCTTGCACGTTTCGGGCCAAAGTGCATTCTGTCGCCCCCCTCCGAGTCCGGCCCTTGCAAATACGCAGATGTCGACACGCGCGTAGAAGAGGCTGCGTATATAGTAAACCACGTCCCAAGCATCTGCGCCAGTCACGCGGAAAGAACGCTGACTTCTTTTCTTTCTTTGCCTTCGACCATAGTTTGGAAAGTAATATTGTGAAAGAAGGAGGGAAAAGGAGTGAATACTTAGTTTTCTTGTTTTATTTTTCTTATCCCATTTGAAAACAAGGAATGCGCGTTCTATACTGATGCAATGAAGCTAAACACGTTGAGTTGTATTTTTGACTTACCGCTCGGCTCCGTAAAACTGCTTATGGTATATAGGACATGTCATATCCGGTCGCTTTAAGTTGCCTCAGTTTTGAGACATCAGTGAACAAGTTCATGCTGCCGGCTAGCTGTTTTCTTTCTTCGCGCAATGCGTGTTTGTTGTTGTTATTATAATTTCTTGTACAGTGTTTGTAACCTTGACCCTCTATGAATGTCGTTTCATTGCTCTTAAGTTACAGTATTCAATCTGCGAGAGTGGCACTCACGCCATGCTATCGAAGCAGCGTCATTTCGCTTCTTGTGTTGTGGAGAAAGTAAACGCCAGAAAAGACTCGGTCTGTTTATGCAACGTTACACTGATGACGGCCGCAAAACAATGGCACTACCAAGAGATTGCTACGACTGCTAGAACCGAATATTAATTTAAGATTTAGTACTACCCGCCGTGGTAGCTTAGTGCCCAAGGTGTTGGTCTGTTGTGCTCGTGGACTCGGGTTCGATTCCCGGCCACGGCGGTCACATTTCGATGTGCGCGATATGTAAAGACACCCGTGCAGTTAGATTTAGGCGCACATTAAAGGTGTGCTGACGTCAATTTTCGGAGCTGAGTTTACTGTGCCCTACAAATCTCCTGCATACAGAGACGGTTCTGAGCAAGCGTGCATCTCAGTAAATTCTGGCAGAATATTTCATTTTGACATTAAAGTCGATTTTCGCATGACACACCTAATGACGTCAGCACTAGCGTGACGTCAGCTCACTCAGGCTGCGGTATCAATTCAGGTCACTTCAGTATGGCTAGTTGTGGTGACCTCACGTGCCAGAACATACAAAATGGTCTCTTGTGCATCACCAACGAAACCACGGAACCACGAAACCACGATTATTTGGTTCTTGGCAAATGTTCGCAGGTGGACAACTTTAAAGATGCAGTTCTATCGCTCTTCAAGAAGCATGCTGATGGTTTAAATTTTACATGTGAACTGCCTACGGGTAACAAACTGCAGTTTTTAGATTTGACCTTATCTTTTGATGCGGACCACACGTGTTACATGTATGCACCAAGATCTGAAAAACCACTGTTGAATTTCAGATCTTCCCACGCAAAACTTGTTAAGAACAGCATTGCTTTTTCTTGTTTTAAGTCTGCACTGTCGAAGACGTGCCACCACTTGATGAGGCGGAGTCTTGAAGGCCAGGTTGCTCGATTGAAACAAGCATGTTTCCCGTCCTCGTCATTGCTCGCAACGTGCGAGAAAGCAGTGAAGTATTTTAAATCGCCAAATGAATCGAAAAAAGCATGTGAACCAGAAAAGATGAAAATGGCTGTCATTCCATATGTCCATACCTTCTCGCATCGCTTAAAAAAGATTGGCAGAAAATACAACGTGAAGGTAATATGTTCCGCTAAAAGCAAACTTAGCCGTGTGTGCCCAGCGGTTGAGCGTATGTACAACAAAGGAAGTGCTAACTTGGCTGGGAAATGTGACATGCGCCACATCATGAAGTTTGTAGAATGCAATAAGAAGGGTGTTGTTTACCAATTACCAATTTTATGTGGTCGCACGTATGTCGGGCAATCTGGACGTTGCGTAAACGTTCGCCTTCGTGAGGACTATTCTTCGTTGAAATGCAGGCCAAGTAGCCACCTGTCCCTTCACTGCGCAGAGTGCAAATGTACCCCGTGTTTTGATGACACAACCATATTATTTCAGAACGGTGATCAAACAGCTAGAGAGGTAGCCGAAGCGTTTTTCATTGCACGGTTCAAAGATAAGTGCATAAGCCAAGTCACCCATCTTTATCCCTGTCGGATAAAGAAATAGATTTGCTGGTCTCAGGGCTGTGACTGGGAAAGTGAGAATGTTTTGTTTTTGCTGTCGGACGGAGTCACTGCGCATGACCAATTGTTTGTTTGTATGTGTATATGTGCGTTTCCGAAAAAATAAACGTCAGTTGAAAGTTGGCGCCTGTATCGTCTCTCTTGCCTGTGTCCCTGTGTTTGTTGCGCTATTGCCCTATGAATACAGTATTGATTTGACCAGCGTTGTAAAGACTACCGAAAGGGTAAACACAAAAGAAAATGGCGGATAAAAGTGTGGCATTTACTTTGCGTCTAAGTTTTCCGTATTAATGCATAAAGAACTCGCGTGAACACCTATGAATGTATGTACGTACCTCCTGAGCATTTCTATTTGCCGTCGTTATAGTTTCTGGACCCGAAAACAACAAGGAAAGAAAGTAGCGAGAAACAGCAAAAAAAAAAAAAAAAAAAAAAAAAAAACAGAAAGAAAGAATGCGTGAATCATTTTACAGAATAAATCTAGTTGTTAAAGCGCAATGAGCCATTAAGTTTAATGAAGGAAGTTGTGTTTGTTTACTAACCTTGCGTTGGGAAAGGATATTTTCTCCATCGAGGGCGTTGCGCGAGTCATTACAGCTAACGATTGCTTCTGCGGTAACCGGCTGAGCCGGGGTTCATCGTTTGAGTCTTACGGGCTATTCAGAACACGTGCCCTTTTCTTCGCTGGTTTAATTTATTTCTTTTTCTTTTTTAGTTGCCCGTCGTGCGTTAATGTCGATAGTTATCTTGCGTACGCTTCTAAGAGGGTTTGGTGAAGAAACAGATTAAAGGGGCTAGATTTATTACATTTGGATACGAGTTTGAGGTAGCGTAAACACGTTATTTCGTTCTGAAGCAGCTGTACAGGAGTACGATAACATCGTGAAAAGTGGGGGACGATAAACAATATGGTTATCGCGTTGAAACTACTTCTGCCATTCCTCTATCGTTACCCTTTAGACATTTCTTATACTTCTCTTTCTTTTTCCTGATCTATTCCGGTCTTACAACCGTAACATATTCAAGCACTTCCTTCAGGTTATAGTTACGCACAAACATTACGAGTGTAAGAAAAACAGCTTATCTCATATTCTCCGTTTGCAAGTAATAATAGCAGAAACAGTAAAGCATTCCGATAAAAAGAAATGCACGCCAGGTTGTGCACTATTTTTTCGGAGAGAAAGAAACGCTAGTTCAAAGGCGCTTACGAAACATTAATCTCGTCTCAAGATTACACATGCCGAATTTCAATTAATCTTCATCTGGGAGGCCACTGCAGCCCACGAGAAGCTCACAGTTAAGCTTTGATGTTGTGGACAGGTTTACGTGATGTATGGTGAGACATAGTACATGGAAAGAGTCGCAGAGGCGGAGCAATCGCCGGCCAGGTCTGCCGGGCTAACCCCGCCTGTGGCAACATCGCCACCACCACGCTATGAATCTCTGTATTTGCGTTGGGTGGCATTAGAATCCGAAGCATGCTCGAAGCTAACGCAACAAACCTATTCAGTACTGCTGATGCTTAGCGTGGTAGAGGAACTTTGAGACGTTACCCGAGATATCGAGTCATATATCGAAGTTGCGAGGACTGACGAAACACACAACGGCGCTTCCTCGTTCATCGTTTTTTTTTTTTTTTTGCGCAGTTTTCCGCGTAGATTGCAAAGCGACTGGCGCATGCTTGTACTTTGTTGTAGTGCTCACCACACTTTCTGCTATTAAGGTCATTCTGGACAGGAAGGAATACTGTCTTGTAAGATACTACGCGGACAGAAGCGTAGCCAGAAATTTTTTTCGGGGTGGGGGGGGGGTTCAACCATTCTTTTTTCTATTTTCTTGCGTGCGTTTGTATGTGTGCGTGTATATATACACATGCAAATTCCAAAAATTTCGGGGGGGGGGATTTCAACCCCCGCACCCCCCCCCCCGGCTACGCCCCTGTACGCGGAGATCATATGAAACGTTCCTCCATTTAATTTTGGACTCCTTCTTCTTTCTTCTTTTTTGTCCACTCGATTGGTCATCGCTCACTGTTTTCGCAATCCTTTACGAATGGTAAGGCTTGTATTTCGCAGGCAGGAAAGTCGATCAGTTCAGCAGCAATAACAAAATGTTATAGATAACTGCAGTAACGCTAGAAAAATCACTATTCGTTAAAAGTAAATGTACTTGTATAGCACACATATCCATGGCTCAGCGTTTATAAACAGCTGAAAAAAATTCACGCGGTCCCTTATGTATTCGCCTAAGACAACTGGAAGGCGAAAACCACCTTATTTTTCTGCTCCTTTTTTTTCTCAGTGAATTTATTGACTTCCCAGTCTCAGACCATTTCTTCTCAGTCTCAGTCAATTTATTATACGCACCTATCACAATTTTTTCCAAAATTTAGAGGTAGCAGATCGGATAAACTGCAGTGACAACATATTATTGAAATCAGTGCTTTCCACAGTGATTTTCGCAAGAGATGCCAGGTGATACTTCCATGGTTTCATTTTTATACATGCTAACCAAGAAAGCAGCGAAAAGCAGTTTGATAGTCTCAATCGGTAGGATATCGCACCAATCATGTGAACATCATGAGTTCACCCTCCCACCAGTGGCAAGGTGCCTTTTCTTTTTCCTCCGTTTTCTTTTTCAGGTGAAATGCATAAAGATTATCTCAAATTAGCTGTGGTTGTTGATAATTGATAGTTGACACGGTCTGCGCGCTGATCTCGACGTTTGTGGCGTTAATCGCCGCGAACATGCAAAACTAATTCCGCTGCACCGAGATCTATTTGAGGAACGCGCTCTCGCAACTGCATTTCATCATTGGACAACTGCGGAGGGTGCAGAACACGTGCGCGCACACCCAACTGCGCACGGCGCATGAAGCTTGACTCGCTGACGGAGCTTCATGAACACTCTAAAAAAAAGGTGAGTCAAAAGGGAGTCACGTCTGCTTGACTCTCTTTGTGGCAGCCGATGACCACCTTTTTTTCTAAGGGGAGTCACAATGCTCTGGTCGACGCTCCTGAATGAAATAGATGACTCCCTTGTTCCAAGGGAGTCAGTGATGGTTCTGCATATACAGGGTGGGTTTTTTTTTTTTTTAAAGAAAGCTTCACTGGCTGCGACCAAGATACAGTTCGCTGCTTTGGCTTGTGGTATACCGAAAAATTTTGGTTGAGAATATATAGCATGGGATCGTAAAATGTGGAATTACGCACGTATTGTGTTATGGCTTCAGTTACGATATTGCTGAAACAGCGCGTCGAAAACGTCTACAAGTAAACAGGGTTCTTAAAAAATCTTGCCCCCAAGCGAAACATTGAGAGTTATGACAACGTTTAACAATGGCAGCGCTGACAAATTTGCGAATCTTCGCACGTTTGCAAGCGAGGTTTGTAGATTCCTACGACAGCATGTATGGCAGAAAACATACGCTTATTAGTGAAATGGACATGCATGGTGTTGAACGCACTGGCGATCGGGAACACATCTAACTCGACGGCCGTAAAAACATGTGCCGCAAAGCTGGCATGATAACAGCGCAGACCGGTTATCAAGGCGACGCTTTACCGCGTCTCCTAAAGAGCGACAATACTACCAGAACTATAGCGCGCGTGGTCATCATTTCTGCCCGCCACAGCTAAACTATATCTTCACGATAATCCACGCGGGCCACCAAATCGCTCAGCAAACGTTGAGCACTAGGCACGCACACACGGCCTCACCGCACTCTCCCTAGCCCCTAGAGCAGGGGATGCACGTTCACCTGCGCCCCCTCCCCCCGTACAGCCCTTACAGACACACACACGGGGCACGCTTCGCCTCCTCCACCCTATTATTATTTAATAGAGCTTTAACTATGCATGGATGTGTGTTCTATAGCACCAAAACAAAACCGAAACCATGTAGGCGTTCGTGGAGGCTACTTTAATCCAAAGCCGAAGCCATCAATACGAGACAGCCATTTTGGCGTCGTTAGACGGCATTGTTCGTAATCCGTCTCGTTGTGGTCGTTCTTTAATCCGCCAGAATAATCTGTGTCGTCAAGCGTGATTGCAAGTGATCGTTTTGCGTGACTTTCTTCGTGCTATGCATTCGTGGCATAGTGTCGTATCGTCGGCTCGCTCTTGCCGTGTCTGGCTGATCGTTTTGCGTGACTTCCGTGCTATGCATTCGTGGCGTAGTATCGTGTCGTCGGCTCACTCTTGTCATGACTGGCTGAAGCAGTGTCACTCAGTGTTTGGGAAAAGCAGCCTCCGGACGGAGAAGTTTCTGCAGTAAGCTTCGTTTCGCCGTGAACTTTCCTGAGCAAGATGGCAGCGCATGACGGATCCCAGTGGCACCGACAGACGAAGCCTGTGGACGACGCTCCAACGATCGTTATAGATTTCAGGTGAGTTCTGCCGGCTTCTGCCTACAACTATTTTATTCGCTTCACACGTAGCTTTGCCACTTGTCTTTCTGATGTTCCAGTTGCACGGATTTTGCTATTGTGTTTCAATGGCTTGGCAACGACGAAAACCGCACTGGACTATCCAGTAGCGGGTAAAACGGAATGGTGCGCGCCAATATCGTGTTTCCTTATTCCATGCATGCCAGAAAAACATGAAATTGCGAGTTGAATTCTCGGTTGCAAGTCGAGTGTGGTGACACGTAGAGCAACGCTGCACCGATATATATTTGAAGGGTAAGTAAGCTCAGCTGACCAAAATCAATCTAATGCACCCGGCCCCAACATGCTTGATATCCAGATCATGATTTTGGCTCGTGAAACTCTAGAATTTACTGTTTCTTTCCTTTGCTAGCCAGACGTTGAAACACGTTTAATACGTATTTATTCGCTGCATATTCGAACTTCTCGCCGTGTGTGTGTGTGTGTGTGTGTGTGTGTGTGTGTGTGTGTGTGTGTGTGTGTGTGTGTGTGTGTGTGTGTGTGTGTGTGTGTGTGCGCGTGCGTGCGTGCGTGCGTGCGTAACTGCTATAAAACTTTGACGCAATAGCTTTTGTAGCACGGCTTCATTTAATTGAAACAGTGGTGACCTAATCTTATGATACTAAAAATTATCATGCAACAAAGGTAAATGTGAGTTCACTTCAAAGTTGTAGTTTTTTTTTTTTTTTTGCCCACAAACTGCATACGAGCATAACCTCATCCTCCTGTGATACTTGCTTTGTCTAATGTGGTGTGGTGCTAGTACCTAATAGTAAACAGAACACCAGCTAGTAATAATGGCAGTAAACATACTGCTCAAACGCTGTGTTGCGTGGATATTGGATGCCTTTGTTATACCAGCCGTGGTTCAGTTCGGTATTATTTTCAACACAAAGATACAGTCTACAGTGATGTTGTGGGCAGTGGACAAAAATCCTTTAAAATGGACTTGGAAGCGTTACGCTGCGAAGCCCAAGGACGCGGGTTCTGTTCCTGACCCCGGCAGCTGCATTTAGATGGGGGCGTGATACAGAAACTCCCATGCCCTTTAATTTGTGCACGTTGAAGAACTCCAAGTAGTTAAAATTAATCCGTGGTCTCCCACTATGTAGCAACGCTTAATCGTATCGTGCTTTTCGCTCATAAATCTCTAGCAATTATTACTTCGTCATTATACCTCGAAACTCTCGCTGTATCGTATTTGAATTCTATTCGCCATAGTCTGCAATGAATATTTAGCACTTTTTACAGCAGGGTACCTCATTTGACATTCTTTTACAATGCACCTTAATTGTCCCAATTTCGTGCCATAATCAGCTGTTGTTTTTAATATGTATATAAGTCACTTCAGCACTGTTCCTTTTTGTTTGACCGCTTCTCATCACCTCAATTGTTTGAGGTTTGAGGTGATGTTTGTGCTGCACAGTTTGCCCGAGTTTGCTCCCAACCCTCTATACTGGTCAACGCTGGCTGGTGGGTTGTCCTTCCAGACAAATGGAAAAACGAAACCTTTGCCTGTTGATATAGATCTGAAGAAAAAATGGCACATTAGGCCTTTAGAATAGCTGCACCTTCGTGCAGCTGTTCTGAAGCCAGGCACTAGAAGGGCACGCTCACAATGACGCGACAGAAAGAAGGCAGTGAAGGCAAGCCTAGTCTTGTCGTACATTCGCCATATTTCGTGTAGCTGTATACACATTTTGCCGTTTTCTTCGTTAAACTAATAATAACATTTGGCGTTTAACGTCCCAAAACCACGATATGATTGAGAGACGCCGTAGTAGAGGGCTCTAGAAATTTCGACTACCTGGGGTTCTTTAACGTGCACCTAAATCTAAGTATATGGGCCTCAAACATTTTCGCCTCCATCGAAAATGCAGCCGCCGAGGCCGGGACTCGATCCCGCGACCTACAGCTATTCGTTAAAATACTGCTGGTCTAGTGGTTATGGTGCTCTACTGCTGACCCGCAGGTCACGGGATCGAATCCTGGCCGCGGCGGCCGCATTTTCGATGGAGGCGAAAATGGTTTAGTCCCGTGTGCTTAGATTTAGGTGCACGTTAAAGAACTCCAGGTGGTCGAAACTTCCGAAGCCCTCCACTACGGCGTCTCTCATAATCTTATCGTGGTTTTGGGACGTCAAACCCCACCAATTATTATTATTAATAAAATACTGCTGCTATGCTATACAGGGTGATTTTTTTTCAGACAATACATATCTTTCACAAAAAAATTCTATGACAGTCACTCTCCAGTCGTACTCTAGTTCGCTCCAGTGGTACTCTAGTTCGAGGTGGAAATATTCTGCCGCAACAAAAAATGCGTTGACGGGACTAATTAACAAATACCCGTTAGCTAACTTTTATTTATTGACTTGAGGGCAGTTGTGTATATTAGACATTTGTAGTGCGTGCCACTTTATGGCATACCCATTTTTCAGAAATCATGAAAGTTTTACGTAACTCGAGATATTTATTGTGAAATTTTAAGGGCTAAATCAAAACTGATCGTGTCCGGCGCACAGAAAACGCAGTTTTTCTGTTACGTCAGACCGGAGCTGCCCGTGACAAGGGAGTGACGAAATTTGAATGAAGGCGCGTCGTGGTCGTACCTTTTCGTGAAAAGTGGCAAGTCATCTAACTTGCGCCAGCGGATCGCCTTACCTTTGCATGTGGCGTTTGGTGCTCATCTGTTTCTTTCGAGATGCGCGCAACCGAAACTGCAGTAATATCAATCTTTTCTGTTGTGTATTTCTGAATGCTTGCAGATTTTCCTGATCACATTCTGCTTCGGCGCGCCTTCATTAAACTTTCATCACCCCCTTTTCACGTGTAGCTCCGAGGTTACGTAACAGAGAAGCGACGTTTCCTGCGCGTCAGGCGCTATCAGTTTCGATTTCGTCCTTGAAATTCGTGGATGAATATCGCGAATTACGTGTAGCTTTCGCGATTAAAAAAAATGTGTATGCCATAAATTGGCACGTGCTACAACTTTCTAAGATAAACAACTACCTCCAAGTCAGGAATTAAAAGTTAATTAATGAGCTTTTGTTAATTAATATCTTCATTGCCATTTTAGTTGCAGCAAACTATTTCCTTCTTGACATAGAGTGCTTGCGCGAAAACATCTTGAGCGTGTCTATTATACAATTTTGATAAGAAATATGCGTTCTATAAAAAAACATCCTTCTAATTGTACGGAGGTCATGCAGCGGAAACAGTTGCAGCTGGCTAAAGGAGTAACAGACCCTCAAAGTACAATAAAGTTAAAGAGTATCCCTGGTTTTGTTCATTGCCATGACACCTCATGGAATCTGGGGTGTGAGCGCTGCCATTATCAGATTAAAAGGTGATCGATCTGTCTGTCATCATGTGTTTGTTTTTGTGCACTTGACTATTTCAGGTTGCTTCAAGACTGCACATTGAAGCTCTACGGCTGCATTTGACCAGGAAGCCTCCTTGGAAACTTCGTGTCTCGAGGTAGTCAAGACGTGTCCAAGAATTCGGAATAGCCACGCTTAAGGTCTGGCCGTGAGTCGTCTCGAATCAGTGCAACCTGCTGTCCTTTTCGCCAGAATGCCACCTGACCCTGACATGGTCTGGGAACACGACACTGCCAAGCTCATGCACGCAAGCTGTGTCACCTATTGGGGTCCTGTATCTCAGATGACTACATGAGAATGCTGTACTACATGAGAACTACACATGTGGCATGTTTTGCGCTGTATGCCACATAAAATGTGTAATGGATGTCGCAAAGAAGTGCTTGATGGCTGGCCATTGGTTCCTATTCATAAAAACTGACTGCTGGCTTATGCTAATGTTTATGCTAGGTCTAGTACATTGCCGCATTTGACAGTAATGAACGATGTTAGCGAAACTATTGTTTTTCATATCTCACAAATTCTGACAGTAATGTGTCTCGCTGTATTTCTGGACGGTGTTTCTGTATTTCAGTTCTGTACAGAACTCTCCATACCACCGCTAAATATATATATTTATATATATCATACCTTATATATATAAGGTACTTGACACACGACGTACGTTTTAGCATTAGCATAGTGCTAAAACGTACGTCGTGTGTCAAATACCTTCCTACAGTATCAGGACCTCCGTGATCTTTCTGTAGCTCTTATATATATTGGTCATTCCATGCCAAGTGTCCCAGACGTGGCGCTCGCACATCGCAGATTTTGCTGATAAAATTTGTGCCTTTTTCCTGTGCCACATGGAGTATTGTGGCAAAACATTTTTGCTCGAAAAAATTTTTGACGGTCCTGGCACCCCCTCGAATTTCGCTTCTATTTATTAAGCTGTACCTAATAGAAAAATGTGTATAAAATCTATTTTTGTGTGTTGAGCTACGAAACCGCGCTTGCGCTATCCCATTTATTATTGTCCCATTCATTATGTCCGATTTTTTTTTTGTGTTTCACTGCCAGCTACGTAGCTTCAAAAACTACAAAAATCTTCAATGTTCGTGAATTTTTCTTGAGCTATCTGGAACTCACCCTAACCAATATTAATCATAGCCTGATTTCCAGGAAAGTGTATTTTAGTACAGAAATGTTTAGGGGTAAAATAGACTTCAAATCTTTCCGAAAAAAAAATTGTGAATTTAGAGAAAATGTACGATTTGTCGCATGTTTGACCGTATTTTTCATACTGATGCGGTCCAAGTAAAAATCCTCGTCATGTGGCGTTTGATAGAAGACTTCATTGTTAAGTAGCGAAGAAAGTCTAATCAAATCATTTTTTTTTGTTTTAAGGAAGAAAATAATGTTTGAATTTGGCCCTCCGCACGCGCAGTGCATTTCATTTTGTTGTCACTTTGCCGCAAAGCACGTGGTAGCCCTTGCAGCTGACACTCGTCACAGGCAGCGGCCAGATGCGAGATGTATGTCAGTGGCTCATGAGTGGTCGAAAGTCTTGTCACGTTGATGTCAGGGCGACGAGTAATGAATTCGCGTTACAATGTGAGCTTGCTTTGCGGGCCCAATGGGAAGTATGGACGCCCGAGAGCAGCCTATGGCGTCGTTGGCACAATGTGCTAGAGGGCCGTCTGTACAACACGTATACCCTGAGAAAGAAGTGTATACAGTGTGCACTATTTCTTTCAGTATGTGTATGCTAGTTGTGCAGACGTCCGTCTAGGACATTGTGCCAACGACTCCACATGCTCCTCTCGGGCGTCCATACTTCCCATTGGGCCCGCCTAGCAAATTCACATCGTAACGCAAATTCATTACTCGTTGCCCTGACAGCGCGACAAGACTTTCGACCACTCACGAGCCGCTGACATACATCTCGCATCTGGCCGCTGCCTGTGACGAGTGTCAGCTCTAAGGGCGACCACGTGCTTTGCGGCGAAGTGGCAACAAAATGAAATGCACTGCGCGTTCGGACGGCCAAATTCAAAAATTATTTTGTTCCTTAAAACAAAAAAGTCACAGTTTCGCCGCAAGGGCGAAGCAATGAATGCGATAGCAAGAAATTAATGCTATACGAAGTGACGCTCGCCAATGGATACTTTCAGTTTGAACAGCGCTCCTGTTGCAAAGGCGGCCGAAGCAGCGAAGGAAACTAGCGTGCTTCAAGTGTCGAGCTGTGACACTTGATAGTTCGCGCTCATCTTCTGTTTGTTCGTTTAGCGGCGTCCCTTGAGCTCGAGTGACTTTCGTACGCTCTGTAACATGAGCGCGGACATCACGGTGAAAGCTTGAAACATTACTCTTCCCCTCACCACGAGAAAACCGCGCGAGCAGACCGCGGAGAGGCAAGGGTCTCCCTTCGCAAATATAAGAAGAAGCGAGCGAGCTCGCCGACGACTTTTAAATGCGCCCGTCGCGCTGCTAGCGCCATCTCGCTGGTAATGAAGAAACGCTTATTATCGCTTGCCGTCTCTGAGTCCGTCCAGCGGTAGAGGGTGTGTATATAACGCTCGCCGTTAGCTACGTGGAGGATCTGCGTTTCGTGGCGTAGTGGATAAGCTCGCTGCGGAACAAGAGGTCCCTGGTTCGATTCCGCGCTTCGGGAGCATTTTTTCTGAATGATTTTTCTTTGGGCCTTTTATATATATATACATACGCATACATATACGGTGCATGACGACGGCGACGGCAAAATCCAGCCGAGACTGTCCATATAATTGCTATCGCAATAAAATGATTTCATTAGACTGCCTTCGTTACTTAACGATGAAGTCTTCTATCAAACGCCACATGACGAGGATTTTTACTTTAACCGCATCAGTATGAAAAATACGGTCAAACATGCGACAAATCGTACATTTTCTCTAATATCACAATTGTTTCGGAAAGATTTGAAGTCTATTTTACCCCTAAACATTTCTGTGCTAAAATACACTTTCCTGAAAATCAGGCTATGATTAATATTGGTTAGGGTGAGTTCCAGATAGCTCAAGAAAAATTCACGAACATTCAAGATTTTTGTAGTTTTTGAAGCTACGTAGCTGGTAGTGAAACACAAAAAAAAACGGAAATAATGAATGGGACAATAATGAATGGGATAGCGCAAGCGCGGTTTCGTAGCTCAACACACAAAAATAGATTTTATACACATTTTTCTATTAGGTATACTTTAATAAATAGAAGCGAATTTCGAGGAGGCACCATGATTGTTAAAATTTTTTTCGAGCAAGAGTGTTTTGCCACAATACTCCATGTGGCACAGGAAAAAGGCACAAATTTTATCAGCAAAATCTGCGATGTGCGAGCGCCACGTCTGGGACACTTGGCATGGAATGACACGCACGCACGCACGCACGCACGCACGCACGCACGCACACACACACACACACACACACACACACACACACACACACACACACACACACACACACACACACACACACACACACACACACACACGTATATATAATGCTTAACAATGGTGGTGACGTGGCTAAGGACTACGCATTATTCGCAGGATGTTGTGCCTATAGTTTAGGTGCTTATTGATAAAACAGTAGGTTGTCATTACAATGTGAACATGTATGAAATGGCATGAAGTGTTTAAAACCAATTGAGAGAATAATTTTACGAATCGCAGAAATTTCAGTTTGTTTATAGGAATTCATTGTAGGATGAAGGCATGCAGACGTGAAAGAGAAAAGACACAGACAAACCAAACGCTAGCGTTTGAGCTGTCCGCATCTCCTGTTTCCGTGTTGCATGGCTTACTTTCTTCTAGAATAAACATTTTTTGTTTTACGCGAGCGGCAATTGTTCTGAGACTCATCTATATAAACTTCGAGTAGTATTTTATTTCCCCCAGAGGAATCGAGTGCACCACTGTAAAGTTGCTACAAAAACTTGTTGCGGCTGTCATGCATCCACCACAGTGTTCCTGTTTGAGTAAGCCCGGTGGAAGTGCCTTGTTGAGTAACAAGAGGTGGCGGCACCAGCTTTCGTCGATTGTCAGATAAAAACCCTAATGGTGTTCGCTCTGATTTGAAGTTCTCTTGAAATTCTTGATCAATCTCTATAAAACTCGTTTAGTTTATGTGTATTTGTACGCTGATTTTGAAAATGCAAATATTTTTTTACTATTATATGTCGTGTTAATTAAGCATATCAAACATTTCATGTGCCATGTTAGGCCTGCACGAGTTACAAAGTAAGCATATCACAATAATATGAAATGGGAACTGTATGCAACATAACCAGAATGCATGTCCTAAACCCACTTAACAATAGTCATAGTATGCTGAACATTGACCAGTAAGTGTATGTCTAGCTGGTGATTCGCTCACGAGAGTTCAATATTACGTAACTTTTAACTCAAATGGGTTTAAAACGCGAGTTCGTATGTGGGCTAGTGGGTTCATGAACATCATGCCAGGACAGCGCAGTAAACTCCTTTAAAACTATTGCATACAGTTTTTATCCCCTAACTATAGCGATATGTCACCCCGCCATGGTGGTCTAGTGGTTATGGCGCTCGACTGCTGACCCGAAGGTCGCGGGATCGAATCCCGGCCGCGGCGGCTGCATTTTCGATGGAGGCGAAAATGTTTGAGGCCCGTGTACTTAGATTTAGGTGCACGTTAAAGAACCCCAGGTGGTCGAAATTTCCGGAGCCCTCCACTACGGCGTCTCTCATAATCATATCGTGGTTTTGGGACGTTAAACCCCAGATATTATTATTATAGCGATATGTCGATTTACTTTGTAACTCTCCAAGTTTGGAAAGGCTTGCTCATCAAGACACATGAAATTTTTATGTGTTAGAACTGCGTTTTCTTCCAGATAATTGCATATTTGAAATCGCCACATGAGTAAACCTAAACTCAGCAAGTTTCATCAATATCGACCAAGAAGAAAAATAAACGCATTATTTGTTGCAGAGTGTCTCGTTGAGTACCACGAAGTGGTCACTCTGACTCTTGCCAGGGGAGTCATGTACACCACTGTCCTTAAGGACAACGGAGTCAAAGGAACGCTCCAGTGGGGGTCAGCGTTACCATGGCAAAGGGGTCACCCTGACTACCTATAGGTACTAGCGGGAAATAAAAGGTAGTCGCGTAGACTCCTGCGTTGGGAGTAATACATACTCTCTCTCTGCTTGTGAAGAAGGGAGTCGTTGGTCTGAAGAACGAAGGAAGTCGTTTGACACCCCGAAAGGTCATCATATGTGTAGCAAGGCGATTACCACCCAAAGGTAGTCAGTACAGACACCCTTTTTTTTAAGAGTGAAGTATGACCTCGTCTGTAACGTCCGCTGCTGGTGTTTACTTTAGTTTGGGTTCGTTCACACTTGGAGCGCAGCGTGTCCTACCACCTCGTATTCTGAGTGCTGACTGGTAAAGTGGCGAACTCCTCTGGGCTGCAGAAATCGGTCCCAGACAGCGGTATTGCTCTCGCCACTATAGCGTTCCATTTGTTTGGGCCACTTCGTTCGTTTCCGTCACCAAGTACTATTACTTTTTTTAAATTTTTACAGCGCATACTCTCAGGTAACTGTCAACTGTCCCGTTTTCGTTAGCTTGTTTGTAGTTCAAACTGTTCACGACCGTCAGACTACAAAATGCGGGTCACATTCGCTATCTATTGCCAGCGTAAGGCGGAACTGGCAAGACTGATGCTGGTGTTGACTAAAGCGAGGAGCCGCCTGAGCCTCGTCAGAAAAGCGCGCTCGGCAGCAATAATTGCCAGCTATTACGCCACTGAAGTCACTTCGAGAGAGAGTCGGCTTACTATCTCGGTTTTCTTGATTGAGTAGTTGCTGTGAGAGTTCTGCGCAGCCTTTCCATCCTTTTCGGGCACGCGCGTCGATATCACAGGGCGAAAAAGGAGCAGCAGCAGAAGCAAATGCGCACGAAGTGGCGAAGAAGCTAGCCGTAGGAATAGAAGAAAAAAAGGGGGAGAGCGGCGGGAAGAGACCAAGGGTATGGGCGATGAAAGGGCTGTCGCATGCAAGAAGCTCACTTGCATGCTGACGGAAGGAGCCTAAAAGCCCCTGGCTCCTTCGCCCATCACTCGCGTACGTTTTCATGGTACTTATTTTTATGAATACCGTGGGAAAAAGAAGGAAGCCAGTCGAGCACGCTCCACTGGCTTGTCAGAAGCGGCAACGCATGTCATCGATCACGTGAAACAAAAACTAGCTGCTCACGCCTTTGACGCTTTGGTACTGGCTCTCTCATATATATATATATATATATATATATATATATATCTTTACGTTATTGCTGGCTCCTTTTTTTCTTTTTTGGACACATCAAAAATTGTATGCCTATCTCTCTCTCTTTTGTCAGAGTATGCAAAACCTTTTTCGAATGCGAAGGCGTCGTGACCAACGAGAAAAGGCTTGGCAAAGTGCATGGCGTGTGAGCACCACGACGAATTGAATCCGACAATGGCCTGGCGACTGGCTATAAGATTATAGAAAACATATACTGACGTGCCAAAAGTATGCAGTACAACGTACTCGCTCGTGGCTTTCGCTGGCTCTGTGCGCCCAAAAACGACCTGTGCAATCTAATGGACAGGTAGAATACTCGTTCATTCGTGTATTAATGTTTTTACTTTTTAATACATCTTTTTACAGCGATAGCTGTTATGCGATCACTCCCACGATCGTTGTCTTCATGTCTTTACTTATCGCTGGTATTCCGAGGGCCTTTGCGAGAAAATTGCGAAGAAAACTAAATTTTCGGGATGCAGCGCTAAAAAACACACGGACAGCGACACATAATAGACACGACAGGCGCTGTCGCCCCTATGACTATGCATCTGACTATGTAGACTACCTGTCTCTGTGCGTGTGTTTTTTAGCGCTGCACTCCGAAAGTTTTACCACGAACCAGCTCGCCCAAACCAATGTTCTGCTATAGAAGAAAATTGAATTCTTGCTGCGCCGCCATTATTGGAATTCATGACCAACGGATTAGCTGTCACGAATTCTACCGCTCAGCCATTCTAAACAAATTCTAAACAATGGTGATCCTGAAGATCAGTATTGTGCGAGCACGTTTAGTGATTGGCTATCATCCGTTCAGCATCTCGGTACCACCTAAATATAAGGAAATTAAATTCTGGGGTTTTAGTGCCAAAGCCAAGATATACCGTATTGGGGTCATCCAAATTAATTTTGACCACATAGGGCCACTGCATGCATTTAAATTAAAGTACGCGGGCGTAGTTGCATTTCACCCCAATGAAATGTGGCCGTCGACGCCGGTAATCGAACCCGCAACCTTGTGCTTAAAAACGCTACGCCATAGCCGCTATGCTACCAAGGCGATTTGGAATGCTGAATAGGCTCGCGCTGCCTGCGCCTTCGTGTTTTAGCGCGTCTGCTTCCATAGTTTGAAGTTTGAAGTTTATTTACAGTTTTGACAATACATGAGATACGAATGGTCATGGTGCCGGAACAAAGGCGTGTTTATACACGCCTGACTAGGCTCCTGACACCACGAGTTCAGCAGACAACAGCGGACAGCTGCAGAAAAAAAAAAAAACACACACAGGCATATACACATATATATGTGAATGTACATAAATATCGCAATTACAAATGAACTAGTTCTATACAGCATAATAAAGTGCATTAATCCGAATAAGTACAAACATAAACGAAACGGTTGTATGATAACTGGAGCCAGATATCTTTTTTTTTATGGCACAGCAACAAATAGATCAAAGAAAATAACATTATGTAGCACTCTAACGAAACAAATTATTTTCTGAGAAAGTATCGTTTTGATTTTTTGCTAAATGTTGACAGAGTTAGAGAATGTCCCACAATATCAAATAGCGCATGTTCATCGTTGAGGAGATTAGGAATTTGCCATTGTAATAATTGGTTTCCGTAGCTGGTTCGTGTTTTAGCTTTAACAAGGTTCCTAGATCTTAACGTGTAATTGGTTGTGGCATTGGTGTACGTCGAACAGAAGTTCTCGCGGTTACTTTTAAATTCTAAAAATGCTTTTTCAGATCATTTTTGTTTATACATATTCCTGATATGCAAAATACGATCCTGCAAGTATGTTCACACATTGAGAGGTTATGGATAACACGAATACACTTTTTCTGCATTCTTAATAGGGTTTCGATATTACTATTAGAAGCCACACCCCAAACAAGCAGGCAGTAGCCGAGTCTGGAGTGAACAGTAGAAAAGTACAACTGACGCTTAAGCTGTGAAGGTAATAATGTGCGATATTTATTGAACATGCCGATTAGCTGTGCTATATTCCGTTTAGTGTAGTGAACATGATGCGTCCATCGCAACTTCTCGTGAAAAAGTACTCTCAAGAACTTGTATTCGGAAACTCTTTCAAGTGGTTGCGACTGAAATAATAAACGATATCCAAACTCAGCTGGTTTGTTAATTGGAATAAACACCATATACTTCCTTCTCTTAACATTTAAGGTGAGTCGATTAGCCGAGAGCCGTATTGAGAGAGATTCTGGCCAATTATTAATTAAAGGTATAAGGGTAGAGATGTTATCAGAGAGAAGAAAACGCTTGTGCCGTCGGCATATAATACGATATCTGGTGTTTCTGGTACTGCTATGATATCATTAATATAGAGAAGAAAAAGGGTAGGGCCTAAAATGGAACCTTGTGGGACGCCACACCTAATATCTGCAACGTCTGATTTAACATTGATCTTTTCCACAAGCTGGGTGCGGTGTGCATAAGTAGTTACGCAGTAATTTCAATGCCATACCTCTGATTCCACAAGACGGTAACTTAGCGAAAAGTATGTCATGCTTAATTGAATCGAATGCTCTATTAAAGTCTAAAAAATGCCTGTCGTGTAATGTTGATTTTCTATATTCGCAATAATTTTATCACGTATTTCAAGTAAGGCGGATTCAGTGGATTTACCACTCTGAAAGCCATACTGATGTGTTGATATGAGATTATGCTTCTGTAGGTGCCCAGATAATCTAGAATTTAAGGCCTTTTCAATAATTTTAGAGAATAGCGGGAGTATCGATGTTGGCCTGTAATTACCAATGCAATCAGTGGCACCACCTTTATGAAAGACGACGACCCTAGCTATTTTCATGTTATCTGAAAATGTGCCTGTTAAAAAGACAAGGTTTGTTACGTCACAAATAACACACAATAAGTCTGCAACTGCTTTAATGGGTTCCACTTTAATACCGTCATGTACGTAAAAAGTAGTGGAGCTACTTTTTAAGTTACTAATAATGCGCACAATTTCTGTGGGGATAACTGGACGCAGGTACATGGTATTCTGCAAACTCGTATTAATGTACTTTTCAAAGTTATTGTTACCTTTCGAGTCAAAGGATCCAAAAAGATAAGAAGTGCTGATTGAACACTTCGGCGAGGGGCTTACCACTTAGGACTTTGTCGCAAGCGTTAACTCCTGGGAAAGCCCCTAGGACTTTGTCGCAAGCGTTAACTCCTGGGAAAGGCTGCAGGCCGCAATAGGTCATTAAGAGTGCGCCATATTTTCTTAGCATCATGAAGAATATCGGCAACTTTATTGGCGTAGTAATCAACACATGATATTTTAATGTCAGCATTTAATTTATTTCTGACTTTTTATAATGCTTAAGCATTTTGGTGTCGCTACATTTCAGGAAATCGTCAGAAAGTTTATCTCTCGCTTTGATTCTTTTAACAAGCTCGTAGATAATCCAGGGTTTCCTCGCTTTTTTAAACTTCCTAACTTGTGCCACTGGAAACTAATATTCATAAATTTCAATAATTATTTCAAGGAAAGCATTGTATAATAGGTTTGAATCGCAGTTTTTACCATTTAAAATTTTATTCCAATTTACCGATACAATGTGCTCACGAAAATTATCTACTGCATGCTTACTTATCATCCGCGTAATTTATTACCATAATTTAGTAAATCAATGTTGAAATCGCCTAGGATTACAACAGGTATGGTAAGGGACGATAGAGAATCGAGCAATATTTCAAACTGACGGAAAAATTCAGCGAGCGACCCGGAAGGAGGCCTATAAACGACACCGGTTATGAAGTTTTTACATCTGACAAAAAGGAGTTCGTAGTTAGAAGACACTGCACAGTGTTCAGCCATCACTTCATATCGCAGAGCATTTTTTTAATGTACAAAGCAACCCCCCCCCCACCCCACCCTTTTTTTACTATATCTGTTCAAATACTCAGGTTTGTAATCGTCTATTTGCATTACATCATAAACAGTATTGAATCCTGTTTCCGCAAAAGCCAAAATATCAAACTCAAAGCCCATTGACACAAAGAATGAATTTAATTGGCCCTCTTTATTGCGCGAGCTTTGCGCATTTTAGAAGGAAAAGAAACTCGGGCGTTTACATTCATCCAGAGCAAAATCTTGAAAAGAAACTGGATTGAGATAAGTGTCGAATGGAACTGCCGTGGCAAAGAATAAAGTTTATCAGAACAATGCGCGTAGCCGCAGCATTAAAACGTTAGCGCAAGATCACTTTCTCGGTGAATTCGAATGGCACGGTCGCCATCAGCCTTTCGAACAAACACATGCCCATTCCTTTGCCACACGCAGTTGAACCTCATTTCTTTTCCCTTCGTTTGAGCTAGCCATAACAGCCTCTTGTTCGTTGGGGTTAAATTGTCGAAAATGCGCAAGCTTGATTCTTTCTCCCGAAGGCGTGAGCGACTTTGCATCCACCGTTCCTTAAACATGACAGATCTTAAACGAGCTATCACCACATGCTACTTACCAGCGCGTGGTTGCAGCCGATGAAGGGAGCGATTCGTTGGGCAAGTTGGTGATCCATAATCCATTTTGCGCTGTTAGTAACATTAACGATGAAGGGAGTCAAGATCAGAATCTGATAATTCGGGAAGCTCAAGCGTGCCAGCCAGACAATTCATCTTATCAAACACGTTTTCATTCGCACCTTTTCCATGCCATGAACCTCTATATTCAGGTGGCGGCTGTACTGCTCTAATTCATTTAGCTGGTCTTTTACTTCTCGAGAGCTTGGAGCAGCCTCAGCAGTTTTAGATTCTACACTCTTAAAAAAAATGGAGTGACCCTCTCTCCTTTAAGGGAGAAACGGCGATGTCCCCAATGTTCGTCTTCAAATGGAGAAACCGTTCCTCCCTTTTCAATGGAGAAACCGTCAAAATCAAGATGGCTGACGCCAAGCCAGCGAAGCGAGCAATAGATTTAGGCCTAGCGAGTGCATCGATTCTCGACTATGCGGCACTGGCAATCACAAAAAACGGTCCCGCTGAGCTTAATATCGAACGATATGGCAATAAAATCAAGGAGGCAAACCTGTAGTGATGTAAACCTCGCGAAACGGAACGACGGAACTCGTACGTTTCGCTCGGCCAGCGAGACCGCGTTCACTTTAAAAGAGACGGATACTGCAAAGGGGCTCTCACCCGGAGACTGTACGTTAGGCTTGCTGTCTTTATTTGTCGAAGCGTCACACGGTGTAGCGACGTTATCCACGCGTTTGTGCCTCCAAAATGCACATTCTGCAGCATCAAAACCATGATCAAAACAATCCCGGCGCAGCAGAGCATAGTTTTGATAGATAGATGTTCAACTTCATATAAGTAGGTGGAGCTGTGAGAGCGCCGCGGCCGTGAAGTAGGTGGTAGCTGGCGCCATCTAGAGGGATTAAACAATACTAAAAAAAGTTGTTTCTGTCAGAGGCGGCGTACGTTGATACTGCACACGGCATTTCGGGAAGGTAGGCCCATTCATGGATTACTCAAGGACACCGGAAAGTTGATACAGCTTTTATTACTACGCACACGTTCACTAGGCAGATACATAGCACACACAATGAATTCAATACATACACAATTCATTCGCATGTATAAAACCATTCACTACAGACGCATACGTACAGACGCTTACACATACCCCTCTAGGAAGCGCTGGCCCTTATATAGTCACTGAATTACAGTGGACCATGGTGGCACAAAGGTGCGTCATTTTTATTCAACTCTTTACGATTTCATGGCTGCGTCACAATATACGCCGACATTATTAAATAGTAGCTATGGCTTAGCCAAGCGCACCAGTTAATCTAAAGCCGCATAATAATGAACGATACAATTACAGAGTTGAATAAGTTAGTGCGAAAACGACCACATTGAGAGCCGTTCATACCATTCCGATGACATTTTGAAGTAGCGCCATCTTCCGATAGCGGCCACAGATGAAATTTCACTCTCTGATTTCTTTATTTTCATTAGTTACTGTGGGAGGGCGCAAGATCAGCAACATGCCGTTCAGACTCCGTCGCCTTCGTCGCGTCGACTTCGTTGAGTGGTTTGGCGTTGACATCGGTTCACATTCTATTTATGCGTTGACCACAAGTATGACGATGGGCCATGGATTCGTTCAACTGCTAGCCCTTCAGTGACAATGCTTCTGATGCGGTACGGCCGTCTCATTTGTGTATACGTACATTACAACGCGGGTCGTGCGAAGAAACAAGACAAGATGGCCTCACACCGGACGGTGGTCTTTCGAGAGCGATGTCAGTGGCTCTTGGCGCCGCGGCAGCTCGATTACTTGAGTAGAGAAACTGGCGCTACACCGCGCGAATTATGGAAAAGAACGCTACCCACACTACGTGTTCTGTAATATTTCAGTACGCTGTACCTACATGCTGCTCTGCCACTGTTACATCACGGTATTCGCCTGGCGTGTGAAATTGCGGTTATTAATTGTGCGACAACTGTGTAGTTGTCGTTGTGGCGGTGGTTAGTCTTGCGTTGGATTTGGAATACTCTTTTCACAAAGGTGAGTGAGAGAGTTAGTGATTACCTACTGTGCACAGCTGTCATTAGAAGCGCATTTTGTGTTGAGTTTCGCACGCAAAAGCAAAATCCTGAGAACGAGAGATACATACTGCACGCGTGCATAAGTCCGTCCTAATTCTCAGTGATGGCATGCGTATTCCAAAACGCATGTAATTGAGAATTTTGGCTTAATTGAAAGAAGTCATTCACTTATTGTTCAGATATGTGCAATTATGATGCAGGTTAACGTTAAAATGCGGCCACGGCGGCCACATTTCAATGGGGGCGAAAGGCAAAGAACACCCATGTGCTTATGATCGGGTGCACGTTAAAGAACCCCAGTTGATTGAAATTAATCCGTAGTCCCACACTACGGCGTGCCTCATAATCATACGGTGGTTTCGACACGTCAAACTCCAGCAAATATACGTTATCGTACTTTCACGCATGCGCTGTCCAGTGGTATCACGTTTGCTAAAATGTTGTAAAAATTAACTTTCATGCTTCTTTATATTGCTTGCTTGTTGTATTGATAAGTGCTGTGTAAAACTAAAAACGCGTGCTCTTGCCAAGTATGTTAACGCCGAAAAAAATTGAATTATTGGTGTACAGTCTTAGGTGTTCATTAAAACAGGACTGTTTTGTGAAGCGGGACTTACTGTATTTATGACAAGCAGATCGTGCGCAAACGTATACAAACAACACGAGACACACGAAAGTATGCGGCGCATCGCGCACACGCCGAGCCTATAAAAAAAGGGGGGAAAAAAACAACGCCACACACGTTACTAAACACATAGAACAAAAACAATGAACGTCACTCGTGTGTTACTCGCATCAATCCTAGGTACAAGTAATTGCACGCGACTGGCCGAGATCGGTAGCACTGGATAACCTGGTCTGAGACTGCCGAGCGAGCGCGAAAAAGCGTCCGCTCTCCGCAGCACGGAATCACGATTTAACTCTGCGTGCGCATGCGCGCGCGCGCGCAAGTCTGCGCAAGTCACGTGGTTGAGGAGAAACGTTTCTCCCTTGGCGCTTGCCGCAAGAGGGCGCGACGAGTGAATCGTCCGTAGTGTGCCTCGATGTGCGCGCCCCCTTAGGGTGCTGCCATTCTTTGAAGGGGCTGATGCCGCCGCGACGCCATTTTTTGCCCCGCGTCTCGCATCACACAGCACAGCCTCCGTAGAGTGGTAAAACACCAGTAAGACGCCGTGGGCTCAAATATGGCAGCCGCGGCGCAGTAGACGCTGCAGATGTCCTCACCCTAAAGCGGACAAAACGCGCATCAAGGCACCCTAATCGTCCGCAAAGGAGCAAGTCGCGGCTCCGAAGGAGGAACGGAGCCCGTTGCTCCATTCTCGCTCCCTTTTTTTTTTAGAGTGTAGGTGTTCAACACGTTTCCTCAAGGCCGCAACTGTCTGACTGTCAATATGCAACTGTCTGACTGTCAACCCTGACTGTCAATCTTCGCAAGTATTTTGTCGTGCTTGTCAGAGAGCAGTTGGATGGATTCCTCCATGCCACTAATGGCTTTCACAGCCTCACACAAGGCGTCCATACTGTACATAGGAGTGGTATTTCTTCGGGCTGAATGTCGCCCTTGCATGCCAAACACTCATTCGTGACAACAGCGGGCAATGTTCAACCATGCAGAGGCGCAGCAGCAGCAGCAGCAGCAGGGGGCCCTGTTAATTTAAAGGTGAGTGCTAGGTAAATCAACACCAACCTACAAGGTGGCAAAACCAATGCCTTCACAATTTCCTTCACAATTTGTTCACAATTACCTTACATTTATTACTAAAAACATCCCCTATACTTTCCTTGGCATTATTGTCTGTTAGTTCTCATTAATATTGTGTAAAACAAAGAAAACGAGCCCTTGAAATTAACACTTCTTTCCTTCATTCATAGCGAGGGTCTCGTTCTGGCAGACTTGATGCTTTCAGGTAGTATGCGAGGGATTATTGGTCAGCTGCCAGATCGTAATAAGTTCACGTGCTACGTGACGCCAACAAGGCAGAAAAAGAGTGTCCCACACTCGCCGTCATGGCTACTGGCGGCGCTGACTGACGCTCCCACGTTTAAATGCACACATATACCCTATAAAGTGGACGGGGGGATGGCCGCCGCGGTAGCTCAGTTGGTAGAGCATCGGACGCGTTATTCGAAGGTCGCAGGTTCGGTCCCTGCCCGCGGCAAGCTATCTTTTCGTCCACTTTTCTTTCTTCACAATTACCTTACATTTATTACTAAAAACATCCCCTATATTTTCCTTGGCATTATTGTCTGTTAGTTCTCATTAATATTGTGTAAAACAAAGAAAACGAGCCCTTGAAATTAACACTTCTTTCCTTCATTCATAGCGAGGGTCTCGTTCTGGCAGACTTGATGCTTTCAGGTAGCATGCGAGGGATTATTGGTCAGCTGCCAGCTCGTAATAAGTTCACGTGCTACGTGACGCCAACAAGGCAGAAAAAGAGCGTTCCACACTCGCCGTCATGGCTACTGGCGGCGCTGACTGACGCTCCCACGTTTAAATGCACACATATACCCTATAAAGTGGACGGGGGGATGGTCGCCGCGGTAGCTCAGTTGGTAGAGCATCGGACGCGTTATTCGAAGGTCGCAGGTTCGGTCCCTGCCCGCGGCAAGCTATCTTTTCGTCCACTTTTCTTTCTTCACAATTACCTTACATTTATTACTAAAGACATCCCCTATACTTTCCTTGGCATTGTCTGTTAGTTCTCATTAATATTGTGTAAAACAAAGAAAACGAGCCCTTGAAATTAACACTTCTTTCCTTAAACCAATGCCTGTGAGACGATGCTGCGTGCCGTCCCCTGCCGCTGCTGCGCCCAAAAAGCGAGCAATCCAGGATCCGCAGGTACACTGCAAACGGGTTTGAGCCCTTTAGGGAGTTTCGGGATCGACGCATAACGTGCATCCAAAAGGTACTACGCAAAACCCCCTTCAAAAGGAGGTTCAAAAGGAGGTTTTATTTACATCCTTTAAGGGAGTGATTAGACGGAACTAAGGAGGTAAATTTGTGTTTTTATTGAACTCATTTTGAGGGCTTGAACGGAGCGCATTGGAAGTTTTTCTGGTTCTTTTGAGAGCTTTTAAAGCCTCCTTTTGGAGAAAAAGTTGGTGTTTTTATGTAAGCCATTTTGGGGGCTTGAACAGAGCGCATTGAGAGTTTTTCTGCTTCTTTTGAGAGCTGTTAAAGCCTCCTTTTATACGAGGCCCTAGAGCGGTCGCGAAATGAAAAAAAAAAAGTATATCTTATTACGTTTACCGGCCAATTACCGCTACTATTCATCACTAGGACATAATAGAAAATGGACATCAAAGTATTTATGCACAATCATGACATTTACATACAAGTACGCACGACACAGGAATCGAACTCGCGACCACACGCACTCAAAGCAAGCACTATAACCATTAAGGTCCCTATATTGCTTGTTTTTTTCGTGGGCTTATATATGTACCAATGTATGTACAAAGCGGCTGGTAACCCGTCGGCACCGTCGGCACAATTTCGAACTTCTGTTCTTGTACCATCGGCGTGTGTTTGCTCTTGCGGAAGGTCAATACATAATTTGTGGGGCGTCATGCAGGCCGAGCCGATCGACGTAAACACCCTCGGCTCCGAATTCTCCGGTTCACCGTGTCGTGCCGCTAGAAAAATTATAAACGTGTGCCCTCTTCGCTCGCGCTAAATTCGTGAATACCAGCGTGACAAAGGTATCTTCAGATGAGCGAACGTATGTGCATTCCATGAGCGTATGCTGTGGAGCAATTTTCGTTATTTCTGCAGCCGCGAACTGCGCGCGTCCAGATGCGGCAGCGTGTTATGAGCGGTTCGAAGACCGCCTGCGTTCTCATATGAAAGTTACACACGCAGAGGCCCGACTTAGAAGAACTTTGTAACGCGCCTACATTAAGTGCATTTAATGCGCACGTACTGCCGCGAGCTGCACGCAGGGGCAGCAGCGCGCTCTGAGCAGCTGAACAAAAATCTGTTTCCGCAATTAGCGCTTATTCGCAATGCACCCTTTAGCGCGGACCGCCTGCGTTCGCATATGAAAATTACACACGCAGAAAATTCCAGAGTTACAAGGACATTGTAACGCGCCTACATAAAGTGCGTTGAATGCACGCGTACAGCCGCGAGCAGCGCCTTCTGAGCAGCTGAACGCTTATCTATTTCCGCAATTAGCGCTTATTCGCAATGCACGCTTTAGCACGGCATTCAGTGATTGTCTATAACACATATTCAGTATTTGTTTGCTTTCATACTCGGATACTACCTACATTCCTTACTAATTAGCTTTTATTGGTAAGCATCACGCCACCGCGTTAAAGCGAATGCCTAACGCGTGCCCCAAGGTCAAGGTCAACCTCCCCAGTTTACCAGTGACAGGTCTCCCACAAAACAAAAAAGTTAATGTACTTGCACTTCTCTCTTGTGAACGTCCATGTGTACTTGGCCCTCCCCTCAGACAGATGATGCAGTACCCATTAAAAAAAAGCATTACCCTCTTCCTCAATGGAACAGCTGTTCTTGAGAAAATATGGTTCTGTTGAATGACTTCACCACAGCAGCAGAGAGGTTGGCTTGTTTGCAATTCAAAATTTCACAATCGTAACACAGAAACACGAGGACTGTAGCAAATATGCAGAAAACTGGAAAAACTATCATATGTGCACTCCCTCGTCCACCTGCACACTACGTTAAACTTTATTTATACAACAGCAACCTTCAATTATGCTACTATTGATAAAAGATCACCCAATCTACATTAGAACACAGTGATGACTTTCTGTCTTTCTGTTGCCTATCTTCTACAACGTGTCATAATCTGTGAATCATCTGTTCAATGTGTTTGGTAATAAAACACAAGCAGTTACATTGAGCAGGCAGTGTTTCAGCAATTTGTTTTGCAAGCACAAATTCATTTCTTCAATTTGCATGCACGACAAGTAGTCATACTTCAATTGATACAAGAACCAGTGGTTGCAACATTTTATTGGAATCAAAACAGCAGCAGTTCTCGTGTCAATGTAAGGATATAGGTATATATTTCCATCGTCGTGCACAGAACCTACTCCCAAAACTGAACACGTGGAACAACATATACAGTACAGCCTAAGCACTATACATAATTCGCAGCAGTAAAGCAATACGGAAGTAGGGTGTAAAATCTCATCATGATGCGCACTAACGTGTGCACTTCACCGTGCCAGTATGTAAGTATAATCCAAAAAAATAAGCTACCCAAGGAACTTGGTGTCAGCCTACACACGAAGGGAACTAATTAGTACAATAAGGCTAGCATCACTTTTGGGAAATATGAAACCGTGTAGACAGGCAGTTGTACAGTTTTTTATTGCATTAGTTTGCCCTATGGCATCAAAACATGTCGCAGATGATTTTGGAGTTGAGTTTCCTACAAAAAAGCCCAAAATAGACCTGTGGTGTTGACTGTAGGTCCACTTACCAAGGTGCATAAAAGCATTCAGCAATGCCCACAAAATTACAAGGTTGCCTTCATATGTTGCTGTACATATTTACTCACAGATACCTGGAAGCCATCGTAAATTTCTGGAAGTGTGCTTGGGAACTTGTCGGCATAATCACATGACTGCAATGTACCAATACTTCTAATATGCATAACAAGTACAGCCATGCTTCTATGTTTTTATGCCAGCTAGTGCCATCTGTAACTCAAAAGTTCATCCTTAATTCCTCACTTGATGGCTTACGCATAATTACCACATTGAAAATAATCCAAGCACCATGGCTGCAACGTCAACTTGCAATTAGGCAATCACAGGCACTAAATACAAAAATTCCTGTAAATAGTGACTGGTCGCTTTGCACACTGGATCCTAGGACTTGATATGCCATGAGGATGAATAAAAATTGACTACACATATATAGAGACTGTGAAACAGTCAGGAGTTCAGTTCATAGGTAAGGAAAACGTGAAAACAAAATCAGAACACATAGCAACAAAGGCGACGGAACGACACACTACTAACAACTGAAGTTGAACATGTGCTTCGCTTTTTTAGTCATGCGTGTTTATATCTTTCTGTGGTTTTGATTACACTTCAGTTACTAGTAGCGTACTGTCCTGTCTGCCCCCTTCATTCCTCTGTGGATGTGTGATTGTTTAGTTTTGTAATTTTTTCGTACTGTGTGTTTACATCTTTCTGTGGTTTCGATTAAACTTCAGTTGCTAGTAGCGCGTCATCCTGTCCCCTTCATTTCTCTGTGCTGTGATTTTTTTTGCACCCCCCTCTTTAACTATGAATATACACCAACTCGCCCAACTGCCCCTGTTAAGACTTATGTTTGCTGAATAACACTGGGTCCACTCAGCGTCTTTTTAAACAATGCGAAATTTTCAAATGCACACGATATCAGAAAGGTTGCACGCAGTATTGCGCATAACACTCTGCATCAATACCAGTGTTGGCCTAAATGTGGTAAGATGTACGAGCTGTTCGACATAGTGTAAAGTGAGGCACATCAGGGTGTTCCCACAATCATGGTTGTCGGCAGGGGTTTGCACAAAGGGCACCTGCCGCCATCAAGACACACCAGTACTTGACCCCACCCAAGCTACACCAATGCTCTCCTGCTCACCAGGCCGACACGTTATGCCGCCTTGCACCCCAAGACAAAATCCTGCCGACACTCATGGCCACAATACACTTGACTTGAACACAGACTGGTGGGCAGGCAACACTTGCTGCTTTGCCAGAAGTGTATTCCTGAAAATTACACAAAAAAGAAGTCCACTAAGATTTCTGTATACATAAAAATGAATGTCTTACCGAAGATTCGCACTTGACTATCCTTATTGCAGACATTTTGTCAAAACACGAAACGAATACAAAATTGAGATGCTGCTAAGTACTTCCTTGTGAGCGTTTCACTTCGTGTGCACAGGGCGAAAAACAAACGGATCTAAAAAAAATGCGAAACACTACCAGAAGTGTACTCTTGCCATGTTTACCATTATGTGGGTAGTTTTTGATGTCAGTAAAGTTATCACTATAAGTACACTTTAAAAGGGTTGTGAATGTTAGCAAGGTCTTGATTAACCGCACCTACTCTGTTTAGGAGTGAAGACTGGGCAACTTGGCACTGAACCATGGCAAAAATAAACAGCGCACTTCTAGTGAGGATAAACTAAGGCCTGGGCACAATAACAGCGCTTTCACCTTGTCAAATTGTGTCAACAGTCATGATACTATGTATTGACCTTGAAAACTATGGCAACATAATGCAAAACAGCAAATTAACGAGATGGAATAGACAAGATGATTCAACAATCTGGTTCAACAGACTCAACAGCTGACTTATATCAATGCGATTAAATTAGCCTTGCACATCTCATAATGGCTAAGAATATGCACATGTAACCTTGGCAAATTCCACTGTTGATACGTGACCAATGAAGTTGCATTCCTTCCATGCCGTTGAATGGCCGTTCCTTCTTTTCTGTTTTCACTGTTTTCTGATTTTGATTGTTTTCACTAGCATAAATGTTCACCCTTTTTGATTTTGTCACTTTGCAGATGGCGTAGGTGTTTGCCTTTGAATGTGCACGTTTCTTCTGCTTTGTCTTTCCTGTTTCTTTTTGTATGCGCATATATTTTGCCTTTGAACGTGCACACGTTTCTACTGCTCTGTCTCTCTTTTTGCTCTACTGGGCCTTGTGCACTTCTCAAGCTACCATTGTCGCTTTTCACTTGAGGCCCATTTCCTGTATTTTGCTGGAATAAACATTTATCCATTCATTCAATACCATAAAACGCATGTGCTTCACAATACACACTGCACTTAGCAGATGTCTGTCACATGATATGGCCGTCATTGTATAGCTTTAACATGATTTATTCGTTCTAGCTAAATGAATCCAAGCTAATGATGTTAATGTACCTTGATATGCTATTTCACTGTTCCTTGATGCATATGTATGAAGGTACAGTGCTTATGTACCTTAATATGCTATTTCAGGAGACGGGCAGAGTGCGCAATGCAAAATTGTTGCCGAAAAGTCTTTTCACTTTCTGACAATCTGTGCTTCGGTGGGTTCTCACAGTTGCATGCCGGGAGAAAGATGTCCAGGGTAGTTGACTGCATCCAAGGTAGATGCTGCAAAATGAGAGCGCATGGTCTTGTCACATGTCAATGTGTGCAAATTGACACGATAATGAAGGATTAACACAAACAAATGAAGTTGGAGAAAAGAATAAATCAAAAACAAAGTTGTCCTTTATGCACATTCCATCATGTGACAATGTGATAACCGTGGCCTTTGGTCTAATGTAAATTCCCTGAAAGCATCATGCCTCATTCATGCTTTATCACAGGCAAGAAAATTATATCGTGCAAACAACTTTATCAGGGCGCACTCCTGGGTCGATTGACTGGTCGTATGAAGCATGAGTGATATTCACAGAAGTTCCAAAACATGCATCACACATCATTGCTATCTGAGTTTAACGACTTAAATGCGAAGCATTTGTTCAACACTTCTACGACTTTGAACGGATCTATCTACCTATCTATCTAGCCGCCTACGACTCATAGCTCGTGTGGGTGTTTCATTAATGGGATGTATGCCAAAATTCGTGTGGCATGACACGACTGCATGAAGAACATGAATGATGGGTCTTAACTTGAAAATCATGATATGCATTTCATTAACGACATGATTTACACGTCACTCTCTTGGTTCTCTTGCGACTGTTTCGTTAACTTGATATTTACCAAAATAGGTATGGCGTCACAAGAGTGTATGACGCACATAAACGACAGTTTCTAACTTGCAAATCATGACACGCTTGTCATGTATGGCGTTATTTTGACAACATGGTCTCGGGGGCGCTAGTGGCCGTTTCGCATGCTCCATATACACCAAAATTGGTATTGTGCTGTGTGACTGCACGTCCAACATAAATGACAGCTGGCAACATGAAAATAATGACATGCATGTCATGTACACACGCCACGCTCATGGTGCGCTCGCGGCCGGTTAGCTAGCTTGACATACACCTAAATTGATATAGCGTGACGTGATTGTGCGACGAACATAAATGACATATAGTAACATGAAAATAACGACATGTATGTCATTTACGGCATGGAGCCTGGTGCACTCGCGTCCGGTTCTCTAACTTGATATCATACCAAGATTGGCATAGCGTGACGTGACTGTATGACGTACATAAATGACAGCTGGTAACATGGAAACAATGAATGACATGCGTGTAATGTACGGCATGGGTTACATGCCACGCTCGTGGTGCGGGCATTTCGCAAGCTTGACATGCCGATTTTCTTTTCTTTCCTTTTTTTTTTTGCTTTTCATTGCACTTTTCAAGCGACGCAATGTGCAGAAGGTCATCTACAGGTGCATAAGCGACGATAAGGGCTCGCAAAGAGAGAGAACATCCTTATTACTTACCATTTTTGTTCCTGAATGTGCCGAGCACGCAGGGTGCCCATCATCTGCTTGGTAATGCACAGCGGCACGCTCGCTTGAGTCGACAGGCCGTCGCGATTATCCCACTCGCAGCACAGCATGTCGCACTGTCGTCAAACCACGCATATCACATCCAGCGGCGAGAACACAGTGAGGCTGCAGGCACAAAACGCGCACACACGACCGACACAGCCGATCACTTGAGAAGTGGTGTTGACAAGGCTACGACGATCGCGCCGCCGCGGGAACGACTCCCTCCTCACGTTTCTTTCTTTTTTTCTGTTTTTTTTTCTTCGCGCGCGCATGCGGCGCGAAGCTTTGTCCCATTTCACTTCGGTAGCGCCTCGTCTGGCTTGCTTTTGACCTGGCGGGGGCGGGCCGAGTAGGCTGCAGCCGCCAAGGCCAAAGGGCTTGCTCGCTTCCTCTCCAGCCGTTCGGAGGGTCTCGTATATCTCTTTCTCTGGGCTATCTGTGCAAGGGATTTTTAGTGTGCTGAAGCATGCCGCCTCTTTCTTTCACTTCTTTCCCCCGCACAGCTGCATGCATGCCCGCCAGCACTGAAAGCTTCGGAAAAAAAAAGAGAAAACATGCCAGAGGAAATGAGATGGGAGTTTTTTGTTCCTCTAACTCCATTCGACGAATGGCGTCAGATAGTGAATTTACCTCCTTTCTTCCACATATTTTCTTAACGAAGTAAAATTGAGGACGCAGAACTTTATTGCACCCACCTCATTACACCCTAAGGTAGTACTGTCCAGATGGAGGTAGTATTAAGGGGGATTGTAGCCCTTAAAACGCCCAATTCGGCTAGTTTGCGTTTGCAGTGCAGAACGCGGAGGCGTTCCTAAATAGACGAGCTGCAAAGCCTACAAGGCAGCTTTCCTGCACTACAGAAATTTGTGCACAATGGTGATGCGCCCTGTTCTCGCCACAAGTGTTAGGAGCAGTGTAGCATGGGAGATGCGACGGACGCGAATGAGAACGCTCGTCGGTCTCCCCTCTAGCCCGGCCGTAACCAAACACGAGAAACGCTACACTGCATGCACGTAACAATTGTAGCGATGACGAGACGCACTGCCATTGTGCATGAATTTCTGTAGTGTTAAAAAGCTGCCTTGCAGGCTTTGCAATTTGACTAGGTTTTCTTCTTCATTTAATGCCTGAGCGCAGCGTCACCCTCGTCTTTATTAGTCTTCGTCTCGCGCACGGCTATTGGTCTGGTGTGCGACCGATGGCAGCGCTGCGAACAGGGGCGTAGCCAGAAATTTTTTTCGGGGGGGGGGGGGGTTCAACCATACTTTATGTATGTTTGTGCGTGCGTTTGTATGTGTGCGTGTATATATACGCAAGCAAAACTGAAAAATTTCGGGGGGGGGGTTGAACCCCCCCTCCCCCTTGGCTACGCCCCTGGCTGCGAACGGCGCCTGTATGACGTCAGTGCGGGGATTCGCGCGCTTTCGTCTGCTACGTAAACCCAGCGTCGTGTTGAAACCACTATTGTGGTAAACCCAACAAGAAAGCACTTCAATTGGTCATCTTGCGTATGGTGGCTACTGACGCTGTTCGAACAAACGTGGGACTGCTTTTAACGTTCATTTAGAACTACAGCTCTTTGTTTCTTAGAACTGCGGCCGCTTGTCTCCGCGGCGAGTGATGCGCAATGGTGAAGTACTGCTCTGTGCCTCAGTGTACTTCGTCCGCTCGTGAAAAAGACGTTAGCTTTCACAACTACCCTAAGGACCCGAAGCTGAAAAAGGAGTGGATCGTCAAGCTCAGAATGGGAATGCGCCCCACGCCTTCATCGACCGTGTGCAGCAAGCATTTCGTGGAGAGTGACTTCTGCTACCCAGCGTACGCGCCACTCAGGTAAGCTTGTGACCGTGTTTAAGCGCCTCGCCAATACTTAAGCCGTTTATTGCAGGCAGGCTATAAACATAGGCGACTTACACCAGGTGCGGTGCCGTCCCACAACCTGCCGCGAAGGCCCCTAGACAAGGAGCCGACGACGCGGCCTCCGAATCGCCTCGCAGGAAAGCGCAGCTGAGCGGCGCAGGATCTCCGAGACTGCATTTGGATGGTGTACATACGTATTTTACTTATGAAGGCAAACGCGCGCCTAGCGGACTGCTTATCATAAAGTCATAAGCGAAACCTGTTGCCGCTGTTTAGTGCACATTCTCTAAAAGTTTTCACCTGAGGCAGTGCAGACACTTTATTAAAAGCGGAGCTCTTTAAGCTTTTAGTTAGGCTGCGTGGCGTGAATCTGGACCCAGCTTGCCTTTGCCATGTTAATCTCTGTGGCCCTGTGTGTGGTATAATCAGCGATTAACTATTTGTTATATTCTAATACCCATGCGACGGCCCTGTGCGGTATTATTATGAACTACGACGTAATATCGTTCTCACCGAACCAACATTACGGTACAAACTGCGATCATAGGCAGCGGCAAGGGGGTGCGCAACAAGGCGGCACTTGCGCACTTGTTTGCAGGACGAGAGCTGGGACGGTGATGCGATCTCCGTTGACGGCCTCGACCGCGCATTCAACAACGTGGCCTGCGTCGTACACCGCCTCGCCCTCGATGAGGCACCGCGACCTTTCACAAGCTTTATCTACATACTTGTAGATGCTGGAGAACGGCACGCTTACTGAAATATCGAAAGAAACACCCAAACTAATTAGTATCGTACGGTGGAAACAAGGTAACGAGCGAGAACACTCACACATAGTTTCACTTCCTTACCAGCAATGCGGTCGGTGGCATCGGCGAACTCGTCGGCCATCAGGGGGATTTCATGGCCCTGTCGATTGGGCCGCAACTAAAACAAGTTCAAGATTACACTCGAAAACATTCGTCGCAGGCATTAGATGACCGTCGCGAGGCTGTTCTTTCTACAAAGTTCCCGCCTGAAGCAGACGATCCGCATACAGGAGCAGCGGCAGCTGCAGTTGAGAGCGGAATCCCCGCTCTGACCAAAATAACGATACGATTATGTGGCGCACAGCATATTGAGATAACACTTGATCATTTGTGTTGACACAAGTATACGTAAGTTGAGCAGTAAGATAGGTGCGAGTGTACTCGAACGTGTACTAAAAGAAGTCATCATAACAAATGCACTACTTTTCATGACGCAAGGTCTCTTCGTACTAAATGTCTCATCGACAACATTGCGCAATGAAATATTTCTAAGAAACATGAAGCACTTTTCCATCTAGCGCAATCGCACTTCAATAGCCTGACACTCGATATCGCTTTCAGCTGCTTCTGGGCCAATTTTTATCGTAAGCTTCACTACCCATGTAAATTTACTTTAGAGAATTAATCTGGGATGCAAATGAAGTCCACCAGACACCGGCGCATGAAGCGTACCAACCGACATCAATTTGTTTCGAATGAGCGCTGCAAAGTATCATTCCAACAACTCTTCGTTGCATGCAGTCGATGAAACAACCTGCACTCGTAGTCGAAAGAAGCCAAATATTTTATTACGAACAACGTCTTGATAATGACAGCTACATTGTCTGTGATACCCGCTAGCCATACAAATAGAGGGAAAACATTGGAGTGTTAATTTAAGTGTCAATGAGATGACTACAAGGACACTGTGAGGGGCTTCGAAGCAGGTCGATAACGGAATAAATCTTCAGTGCTGGACCAAGCTTTATCTTCATGATCCTGACGAGATGGCGAATCTCCAGTAAAAACATTGCCTCGCCGTCAATCAGGTGAATGCGGAACTTTCTTGCGTGCATTGCGAAGTCCGGAATAGAGTACATAAATGCCTCTACCTCTTCTACAGTCCAGCTTTCGGGTGGCTTGCCTGCCAGTACTTCCGCCCGCCGCGGTGAAAGCACAGGTAGCAGTGGAGGAAGCAAGCAAGGAACCATGGTATGAATAAGTGTAGGAGAGACACCATGTGGCAAGCTCCATCTCCTACACCGGCTGGGTGGAGTCACGCTAAGTGACTCAGAAGCTGCGGTTTGTGGATCAGCAGGTGGAGCCAATGTTCTCGGTGCCTCGGATGATGTGGACATCGTGTGGTGTGGGAACGAGCGATCTGGACGTCGTATAACCGTGGATATGGTAGAACGGCTGTGGCACAGTAGCAATTCTTACTTGAAACATGAAGAGGGAACAGACGGTGAGGAAAGGGAGGGCTCACTGGAAGCCCCGGCACGGTGGTCCATTGCCCGGCTTGGTCATGATGGAAGTTTCGGTAGACCGAACTCACAACAGCAGGTTCTGCATTGAATTGCTCTGGATAACGGCCTCTTTGATCAAGAATTGGCGTTAGAAAGAGCAGGGCCGCTGCAGGCTTGAGATGAACGCTGTGTAGACCACTGAAGCGCGGAGCTTACCGCTGATGGCGCGACCGATGAGGGTCAACCATCGAAGCAAGGGTGCGTATTTTCGAAGCAAGAGCCGCACCAGTACGACAGATGGGAAGAAACGCTGATGATGATTGCAGCTTTCTTTGCACGCGCTGTTTCCTTTGTGCAGTTTTGTGCTTCGTTTTCTTTCTTTTTATCGCGTCATCCGAATTTCCGGCACCTTCAAGGCTTTGTGAACTTGGTCACAGCGATAGCAGCGATAATAACGATTCATGCTTGGCCATGATAACATAGTTAAACACTGCGTTTCCCTCTCTCCAGCATATCTTCTAGGATATCAATTCATATCGGTCGCGAAAGTTGGAACGAAAGCCGGTCGAAAACCTATTGCCATAGATATCAACGCGGGGCGTAAGATTGAAGCGTGGCTAGGTGAGTTGGGGACCAAATAATGAAAACCAAAAACTCAATGGAATTTTTTTTCGAATATTTTTTTTTTAATTTTAAACATGGCAAAGTCAACGGGTGATTTACTTTACGGCTTATCTAGAATTTGGGAAAATAGTTCACTGCCTGATCTTTTTGGTCGAACGCCAGAATTGGGGGTCGTATGTTGGCAACCTGCAAATGGGGGCTTGTGTTTAGTTCGTTTAGTTCGGTGCATTGTCGGCCGACAAGGCATCGCTCACTTTTGTGCGGTGGTTTCGCGTGTGTCTTCCGTAGGTTGTTTCTTTGCTGATGCGCTGTTTACTGGCGTGACATCTCAAGCAAGCGAAACTATCTCGAAGAAGCTTTAGATAACCGTTCCTGTGACTGCTTTCGCTGGCGTACGGCTGGCGTGCCCTCGCTCTTCGCGACGGTGATTGCGACACGCGAAACGAAGAAACGCTGCACTCTCTAAGGCTGTCAGAGTAACCATTTCACGGGTGTGTTCTCACTGCAGTGGTATTCCTTGATTGGTGAATGTGAGTTTTTGAGCTATTGTGCCATTGTGCTCGTCAGCTCTTGCATGATGATATTTTTTAACAGCGAACCTGCTCTAGCTCGTCTTAAAGTGCGTGACCGTGCCCGAAAACTATCATCATCATGAACGAGTATGTGCCACAGAATTCGGGCAGATCCCTTTACTCACCACTACGGCGGGGCGTGTAAGAAGTCAGTTAAGGTTTACTGGACCTGAGAACGAGTACACACACACACACAGACAGAGAGAAAGAAATCATCAGAGAGACGGAAAGAAAGATAAAAAGAAAGAGAAAGAGAAAAAATTTTGCCGGGAAAAAAATTGTTCGCGAGGTGAGATCTGAACCCACGTACCGTCGATTCGAAGGCGGACGTCCCAACCACTCGGCTATCCAGGCACGCTAGCAGAGCATAGCATAGCCTTGTATAGTGTAGCAAGGAGGCCGGGAAAGGGAAGTTAGCCTGAGTAGGAGAGATGTGATGGTGAGGAGGAGGGGAGAGAGTAATACGTAGCACAGAGAGAATGGAGAGAAATAAATGCAGAAAGAAAAAGAAAGACAGAATATCAACGAAAGAGAGAAAAAGAAGTAGAGAGAGAGAAAGAAAGATAGAAAGAGGAAGCAAGGATCGCGTCGTCTAGCAAGGGGGTGGGAAAGAGAAGTGAGCGTAAGGAGGAGAGATGTGATGGTGAGGAGGAGGGAAAATAGGAGGGGCGAGGGTAAAGCGCAGAACAGAAAGAATGCGAAAGGGATAAATATAGAGAAATGCATGCAGAAAGAAAAAGAAGGAGAGACAGAGAGAACATCAACGAAAGAGAGCGAAAGAAGTAGAGAGACAAAAAAAATTGGACCATTTCCCCGAAGGGAACCCTGATGGGATGCGAAGCAGCAGCGTTGCGCACGGGTGGCGTCACGGGTTGAACGGCGCTAACGCGGGTGCTGCAGTGAGCGCTGGAAGATTCGTTTGAAGCGAAACTCGGTGTAGCGTTTACTGGTGTAAACGTTTGTTTGAAACGCAGACACGGGAGGCGAGCGGGCGTTGGAGCCGGCAGCTGCGGGCGCTCCGGCGGGTGAGGGAGAGAGTGACGTACGCGCGCACCTGCGAGGGAAGCGTGCGAGGGGAGCGTGACGTCAACGCCCAGCTGCGGCGTGACCTACTTGGCACCGCTCCAACACCTGCGCGGAGGGAAGCGCGTTGCCTCGCGTTTGTGCGGCCGGAGGGACAGCGCTACACAGGCTAGTCAAAGAGCTGCTTCGCATTTAAAAAAAGAAAGAGGAAGCAAGCATCGCGTCGTCTAGCGACCAGATACCACACCACCTGGCCAAGCCGCGCATGCGCAGTAGCTAAGCCACGCCCACCGACCGAGACATCGCACGCAAGCTCCGCTCTAGTCGCCTGGTGCGCCACCGATGGCGGCGCTGAGAACGGCGCTCCGGTGATGCCAAGGCGGGGATTCGGCTTTTGTCGTCTGCTAGGCTCTGGCTAGAGCAGCAGCAGTTTCGTCATAGTTCGCTCGCGTCACGCGGCGTTTCTCGACTACTAGGTGTAATTTCTTCTACTGGTAGTTCTTTAGATAGCTGCTAGCATTACAGGAGGTTAAGAAACGTTAACAATTAACGTATCTTCATATACCCACAGCCATCGCGGTCAGGATCATGCCTCCGAGTTCGTAGCGTCACTCACTGGGCTGGATGGCGTTGAAATAGCTTACGTGAGAGCGCGAACGTCCCGCCAAGCGAATTAAAGAGAGTCTACGCTGCTTTGGAAGCAAAACGCGAACAATAAAAGTTGGCGTTTTGTGAACAGACTTGAGTTGAACGAAAATTCACACTCCATTCCCAATTGTAGTCATGTAGATCTGTGTACACAAAGTATTTGCCTACAAAATAAAATTGATAACTTCATCGACAATCGGGCTATTGCGGACAACTAGCGTAAATTGGGCGAGTTGGATGCACATTAAAACTTGTTACACGTAGTATCGGCTCTGAATGAAACGCCAGCAGTGGTGCGCGTGGTACAGTTCGCACTGTTATGATTATAAATACACTCCTGCGGTTTGCCTCTCATGAGCCACATTCATACTTTCGATCGCGCAGTGCTGCCCAATTGGGTGTGCGGACCTGTCAATGGTGATGGCAGGACGGCGCGTACTATACAGTTCCTAATATGATTAAGCAGCGTGGAGAGTTGGGCTAGTTGGTACGAGTTCATTCTGGTCGAACTGCGCAAAGGACGGGACACGAAGAAAAGCAAGACAAACGAGCGCAGAGCGCTGCGCTCGTTTGTCTTGCTTTTCTTCGTATCCCGTCCTTTGCGCAGTTCGACCAGAATGAGTTCCTAATGGTTGGGCAATGCGCTCCACTGTTCGTGTTTCATTTGACACCGATAGTACAGCTTGCTAAATAGTAGGAAACATCGGCGAATGTGTCCAGGCAGAGGAGAGAGAAAGCTCTTTCCCACCATTGTTTTGGCCCCTTTGGCTGGTCATTGCTATTCTTTACTGCGTTGTAACAAGATTGAATGAATATTTTAAGGAGATTCCTCATGAAACGCGAATATTGACCGTCGGCGTTCTGCATCGGCAGCGTCAACACGAGTGATGAAAAAAATCATCACATGATGACGTCATCATGACATCACAAGCCGCCAAAATATGTGACGTCATAACTTCATGTCACATGATGACGTCATCACATGACATCGTCACTTTGCATTGCCTCCGTGATCGGTGGGCCGATCACGGAGGCAATGCAAAACTAGGTGATGTGTAGAAAGCTTGCAATGCCTTTGACCTTCTAGGCAGTGCAAAACCACGTTACGTCCAGAAAGCATTCGGAGGGGGGCGGGGAAGAAGCAATACATCGACTGAAGAAAGAGAAGAAGATGGCTTTCGCCTTCGAGTCATCTTAGGCGAATGCATAAGGGACCCTGTGAGTCAATTTAGCACAGTGATCGCACCACGCCCGAACAGGATTCGATCGTTCAGAGTGATTTACACTATTTTATTGCAAATACATCTTGCGAAAGCTTTGTATTTATCTGCGTTAGTATGGTTACACTAATTATTTTCAGCATACTTTCGGACGACTATGAACGAGTCAGAAAACGTCGATTTATTAACGTAGGGATTAAAACATCTCGCATTAAATAAAAACAACTCCGCACAACCTACCAATATTTCATATCACCGTCGTGCATTCCCTTTTGACTCGTGCTCTCAACCATCTGAATACTTGTTTTTAATTTCGAGTACTTACGACGCGCTTACACAGCATGTTCCCACCAAGAGAAACCACATCCAAGGTAGAACGATAGCAGCAAGCACAGTCGTCGGTCGCCGAAAATTTGAGCTACTATGTCAAACGCGTCGGCTGTTATTACGAGGATTTGTATGAGAAGTAAATCAGGGTTTAAGGCCTGTATTCACAAACCAACCTTATTCTTATCTGGCGTTTTGAATCTACCCATCCCTCTCTCTTCTTCAGTCTCTCTTTTTGCCTGTTTATCCCCTCTCGCAAGTGCAGGGTAGGAAACGGGACGTGCGTCTGGTTAACCTCCCTGCCTTGCCTTGCTTCTCTCGCTCCTTATCGTCTTTTTGTCCTTAACGTGCTTCATAAAAAAAAAAATTGAACCAGCTTTGCACTAGGGGCGCCAAGCCTGAAGGAACAGCGGAACTAGGCGGCGTTTCTTGTTTCTGTTTATTTTTCTTTTATTTTCTTCCTGTCTTTCTTTCTCTTTCTTCCTCTCTCTCTGTCTT